>NC_088201.1:133935895-134074512 GCF_037126465.1 Ornithodoros turicata
TAGCGTTTTTGGTTCTGCACACTGCGCGAAGCTCTCTTTCGGTTATGGGCGTGCGTAGACCCATCAAATCTATCCCTTACGTACGCAAAGGTGATAGCGTACGTAACAGATAGCGTCTTTGGTTCTGCGCACTGCGCGAAGCTCTCTTTCGGTTATGTGCGTGCGTAGAACAATCAAAACTATCCCTTATGTACGCAAAGGCGATAGCGTACGTAACAGATAGCGTTGGTGGTTCCGCGCACTGCGCGAAGCTCTCTTTCGGTTATGGGCATGCGTAGAGCCATTAAGACTATCCCTTACGTACGCAAAGGCGACAGCGTACGTAACATATAGTGTTAGTGGTGCTGCGCACTGCGCGAAGCTCTGTTTCGGTTGTGGGCGTGTGTAGAACCATCAAAAGTATCCCTTAGGTACGCAAAGGCGATAGCGTACGTAACAGATAGCGTTGGTGGTGCTGCGCACTGCGCGAAGCTCTGTTTCGGTTGTGGGCGTGTGTAGAACCATCAAAACTATCCCTTACGTACGCAAAGTCGATAGCGTACGTAACAGATAGCGTTGGTGGTTCCGCGCACTGTGCGAAGCTCTGTTTCGGTTGTGCGCGTGTGTAGAACCATCAAAACTATCCCTTACGTACGCAAAGTCGATAGCGTACGTAACAGATAGCGTTGGTAGTTCCGCGCACTGCGGGAAGCTCTGTTTCGGTTATGGGCGTGCGTAGAACCATCAAAACTCTACGTACGCAAAGGCGATAGCGTACGTAACAGATAGCGTTGGTGGTGCTGCGCACTGCGCGAAGCTCTGTTTCGGTTGTGGGCGTGTGTAGAACCATCCAAACTATCCCTTACGTACGCAAAGTCGATAGCGTACGTAACAGATAGCGTTGGTGGTTCCGCGCACTGCGGGAAGCTCTGTTTCGGTTATGGGCGTGCGTAGAACCATCAAAACTATCCCTTATGTACGCAAACGCAGTAGCGTACGTAACAGATAGCGTTGGTGTTTCTACGCACTGCGCGAAGCTCTGTTTCGGTAATGGGCGTGCGTAGAACCATCAAAACTATCCCTTGTGTACGCAAACGCAATAGCGTACGTAACAGATAGCGTTGGTGGTTCTACGCACTGCGCGATGCTCTGTTTCGGTAATGGGCGTGCGTAGAACCATCAAAACTTTCCCTTATGTACGCAAAGGCGATAGCGTACGTAACAGATAGGTTGGTGGTTCTGCGCACTGCGCGAAGCTCTGTTTCGGTTATGGGCGTGCGTAGAACCATCAAAACTATCCCTTAGGTACGCAAAGGCGATAGCGTACGTAACAGATAGCGTTGGTTGTTCTGCGCACTGCGCGAAGCTCTCTTTCGGTTATGGGCATGCGTAGAGCCATTAAGACTATCCCTTACGTACGCAAAGGCGACAGCGTACGTAACATATAGTGTTAGTGGTGCTGCGCACTGCGCGAAGATCTGTTTCGGTTATGTGCGTGCGTAGAACCATCAAAACTCTTCCTTACGTACACAAAGGCGATAGCGTACGTAACAGATAGCGTTATTGGTTCTGCGCACTGCGCGAAACTCTCTTTCGGTTATGGGCGTGCGTAGACCCATCAAAACTATCCCTTACGTACGCAAAGGCGATAGCCTACGTAACAGATAGCGTTTTTGGTTCTGCACACTGCGCGAAGCTCTCTTTCGGTTATGGGCGTGCGTAGACCCATCAAATCTATCCCTTACGTACGCAAAGGTGATAGCGTACGTAACAGATAGCGTCTTTGGTTCTGCGCACTGCGCGAAGCTCTCTTTCGGTTATGTGCGTGCGTAGAACAATCAAAACTATCCCTTATGTACGCAAAGGCGATAGCGTACGTAACAGATAGCGTTGGTGGTTCCGCGCACTGCGCGAAGCTCTCTTTCGGTTATGGGCATGCGTAGAGCCATTAAGACTATCCCTTACGTACGCAAAGGCGACAGCGTACGTAACATATAGTGTTAGTGGTGCTGCGCACTGCGCGAAGCTCTGTTTCGGTTGTGGGCGTGTGTAGAACCATCAAAAGTATCCCTTAGGTACGCAAAGGCGATAGCGTACGTAACAGATAGCGTTGGTGGTGCTGCGCACTGCGCGAAGCTCTGTTTCGGTTGTGGGCGTGTGTAGAACCATCAAAACTATCCCTTACGTACGCAAAGTCGATAGCGTACGTAACAGATAGCGTTGGTGGTTCCGCGCACTGTGCGAAGCTCTGTTTCGGTTGTGCGCGTGTGTAGAACCATCAAAACTATCCCTTACGTACGCAAAGTCGATAGCGTACGTAACAGATAGCGTTGGTAGTTCCGCGCACTGCGGGAAGCTCTGTTTCGGTTATGGGCGTGCGTAGAACCATCAAAACTCTACGTACGCAAAGGCGATAGCGTACGTAACAGATAGCGTTGGTGGTGCTGCGCACTGCGCGAAGCTCTGTTTCGGTTGTGGGCGTGTGTAGAACCATCCAAACTATCCCTTACGTACGCAAAGTCGATAGCGTACGTAACAGATAGCGTTGGTGGTTCCGCGCACTGCGGGAAGCTCTGTTTCGGTTATGGGCGTGCGTAGAACCATCAAAACTATCCCTTATGTACGCAAACGCAGTAGCGTACGTAACAGATAGCGTTGGTGTTTCTACGCACTGCGCGAAGCTCTGTTTCGGTAATGGGCGTGCGTAGAACCATCAAAACTTTCCCTTATGTACGCAAAGGCGATAGCGTACGTAACAGATAGCGTTGGTGGTTCTGCGCACTGCGCGAAGCTCTGTTTCGGTTATGGGCGTGCGTAGAACCATCAAAACTTTCCCTTATGTACGCAAAGGCGATAGCGTACGTAACAGATAGCGTTGGTGGTTCTACGCACTGCGCGATGCTCTGTTTCGGTAATGGGCGTGCGTAGAACCATCAAAACTTTGACTAGAGTAGCTTGATGGGCTTGTTGGTACATGACTCGGAGAACAAGGAGCAGTCTAAACAAGGACAACGACACAAGAAGACACACAAACAGAGGCTCCACTATCAACAAGTTTTTACTGAACAACACAAGCACATTTATAACCAATGGTAAGGACGGGAAAAGGGGGCAAAACGGAAGACACGTGGGGCCATATACACGAGGAACAATCAGATCTAACTACTCACTTCCAGCCTTCAGTCTGCATTCCAACTCCAAGAATGAAAGAGAAATTTTCGAGGCCTTTTTGATAATGAAGTATGGGTCTGATAAATGTGTCAGTGAGCCGTCAATATCGCTAACTAGGGAAGAGTTTGGGTTCTTGGAGTGCAGACTGAAGGCTGGAAGTGAGTAGTTAGATCTGATTGTTCCTCGTGTATATGGCCCCACGTGTCTTCCGTTTTGCCCCCTTTTCCCGTCCTTACCATTGGTTATAAATGTGCTTGTGTTGTTCAGTAAAAACTTGTTGATAGTGGAGCCTCTGTTTGTGTGTCTTCTTGTGTCGTTGTCCTTGTTTAGACTGCTCCTTGTTCTCCGAGCATCAAAACTTTTCCTTATGTACGCAAAGGCGATAGCGTACGTAACAGATAGCGTTGGTGGTTCTGCGCACTGCGCGAAGCTCTGTTTAGTTTATGGTCGTGCGTAGAACCATCAAAACTCTCCCTTACGTACGCAAAGGCGATAGCGTACGTAACAGATAGCGTTGGTGGTGCTGCGCACTGCGCGAAGCTCTGTTTCGGTTGTGGGCGTGTGTAGAACCATCAAAAGTATCCCTTAGGTACGCAAAGGCGATAGCGTACGTAACAGATAGCGTTGGTTGTGCTGCGCACTGCGCGAAGCTCTGTTTCGGTTGTGGGCGTGTGTAGAACCATCAAAACTATCCCTTACGTACGCAAAGTCGATAGCGTACGTAACAGATAGCGTTGGTGGTTCCGCGCACTGTGCGAAGCTCTGTTTCGGTTGTGCGCGTGTGTAGAACCATCAAAACTATTACTTACGTACGCAAAGTCGATAGCGTACGTAACAGATAGCGTTGGTGGTTCCGCGCACTGCGGGAAGCTCTGTTTCGGTTATGGGCGTGCGTAGAACCATCAAAACTCTCCTTTACGTACGCAAAGGCGATAGCGTACGTAACAGATAGCGTTGGTGGTGCTGCGCACTGCGCGAAGCTCTGTTTCGGTTGTGGGCATGTGTAGAACCATCAAAACTATCCCTTGCGTACGCAAAGTCGATAGCGTACGTAACAGATAGCGTTGGTGGTTCCGCGCACTGCGGGAAGCTCTGTTTCGGTTATGGGCGTGCGTAGAACCATCAAAACTATCCCTTATGTACGCAAACGCAGTAGCGTACGTAACAGATAGCGTTGGTGTTTCTACGCACTGCGCGAAGCTCTGTTTCGGTAATGGGCGTGCGTAGAACCATCAAAACTTTCCCTTATGTACGCAAAGGCGATAGCGTACGTAACAGATAGCGTTGGTGGTTCTGCGCACTGCGCGAAGCTCTGTTTCGGTTATGGGCGTGCGTAGAACCATCAAAACTATCCCTTATGTACGCAAACACAATAGCGTACGTAACATATAGCGTTGGTGGTTCTACGCACCGCGCGATGCTCTGTTTCGGTAATGAGCGTGCGCAGAACCATCAAAACTTTCCCTTATGTACGCAAAGGCGATAGCGTACGTAACAGATAGGTTTGTGGTTCTGCGCACTGCGCGAAGCTCTGTTTCGGTTATGGGCGTGCGTAGAACCATCAAAACTATCCCTTAGGTACGCAAAGGCGATAGCGTACGTAACAGATAGCGTTGGTTGTTCTGCGCACTGCGCGAAGCTCTCTTTCGGTTATGGGCATGCGTAGAACCATTAAGACTATCCCTTACGTACGCAAAGGCGACAGCGTACGTAACATATAGTGTTAGTGGTGCTGCGCACTGCGCGAAGCTCTGTTTCGGTTATGTGCGTGCGTAGAACCATCAAAACTATCCCTTACGTACACAAAGGCGATAGCGTACGTAACAGATAGCGCTATTGGTTCTGCGCACTGCGCGAAACTCTCTTTCGGTTATGGGCGTGCGTAGACCCATCAAAAGTATCCCTTACGTACGCAAAGGCGATAGCCTACGTAACAGATAGCGTTTTTGGCTCTGCACACTGCGCGAAGCTCTCTTTCGGTTATGTGCGTGCGTAGAACCATCAAAACTATCCCTTATGTACGCAAACGCAGTAGCGTACGTAAAAGATAGCGTTGGTGGTTCTACGCACTGCGCGAAGCTCTGTTTCGGTTGTGGGCGTGTGTAGAACCATCAAAACTATCCCTTACGTACGCAAAGTCGATAGCGTACGTAACAGATAGCGTTGGTGGTTCCATGCACACTGCGAAGCTCTGTTTCGGTTATGGGCGTGCGTAGAACCATCAAAACTATCCCTTATGTACGCAAACGCAGTAGCGTACGTAACAGATAGCGTTGGTGGCTCTGCGCACTGCGCGAAGCTCTGTTTCGGTTATGGGCGTGCGTAGAACCATCAAAACTCTCCTTTACGTACGCAAAGGCAATAGCAATACGTAACAGATAGCGTTGGTGGTGCTGCGCACTGCAAGAAGTTCTGTTTCGGTTGTGGGCGTGTGTAGAACCATCAAAACTATCCCTTGCGTACGCAAAGTCGATAGCGTACGTAACAGATAGCGTTGGTGGTTCCACGCACTGCGGGAACCTCTGTTTCGGTTATGGGCGTGCGTAGAACCATCAAAACTATCCCGTATGTACGCAAACACAATAGCGTACGTAACAGATAGCGTTGGTGGTTCTACGCACCGCGCGATGCTCTGTTTCGGTAATGGGCGTGCGCAGAACCATCAAAACTTTCCCTTATGTACGCAAAGGCGATAGCGTACGTAACAGATAGGTTTGTGGTTCTGCGCACTGCGCGAAGCTCTGTTTCGGTTATGGGCGTGCGTAGAACCATCAAAACTATCCCTTAGGTACGCAAAGGCGATAGCGTACGTAACAGATAGCGTTGGTTGTTCTGCGCACTGCGCGAAGCTCTCTTTCGGTTATGGGCATGCGTAGAACCATTAAGACTATCCCTTACGTACGCAAAGGCGACAGCGTACGTAACATATAGTGTTAGTGGTGCTGCGCACTGCGCGAAGCTCTGTTTCGGTTATGTGCGTGCGTAGAACCATCAAAAGTTCTCCCTTACGTACACAAAGGCGATAGCGTACGTAACAGATAGCGTTATTGGTTCTGCGCACTGCGCGAAGCTCTCTTTCGGTTATGGGCGTGCGTAGACCCATCAAAAGTATCCCTTACGTACGCAAAGGCGATAGCGTACGTAACATATAGCGTTTTTGGTTCTGCGCACTGCGCGAAGCTCTCTTTCGGTTATGTGCGTGCGTAGAACCATCAAAACTATCCCTTATGTACGCAAAGGCGGTAGCGTACGTAACAGATAGCGTTGGTGGTTCTGCGCACTGCGCGAAGCTCTGTTTCGGTTATGGGCGTGCGTAGAACCATCAAAACTTTCCCTTATGTACGCAAAGGCGATAGCGTACGTAACAGATAGCGTTGGTGGTTCTGCGCACTGCGCGAAGCTCTGTTTCGGTTATGGGCGTGCGTAGAACCATCAAAACTCTCCTTTACGTACGCAAAGGCGATAGCGTACGTAAGAGATAGCGTTTGTGGTGCTGCGCACTGCGCGAAGCTCTGTTTCAGTTGTGGGCGTGTGTAGAACCATCAAAACTATCCCTTACGTACGCAAAGTCGATAGCGTATGTAACAGATAGCGTTGGTGGTTCCGCGCACTGCGGGAAGCTCTGTTTCGGTTATGGGCGTGCGTAGAACCATCAAAACTCTCCTTTACGTACGCAAAGGCAATAGCAATACGTAACAGATAGCGTTGGTGGTGCTGCGCACTGCGCGAAGCTCTGTTTCGGTTGTGAGCGTGTGTAGAACCATCAAAACTATCCCTTACGTACGCAAAGTCGATAGCGTGCGTATCACATAGCGTTGGTGGTTCCACGCACTGCGGGAAGCTCTGTTTCGGTTATGGGCGTGCGTAGAACCATCAAAACTATCCCTTATGTACGCAAACACAATAGCGTACGTAACAGATAGCGTTGGTGGTTCTACGCACTGCGCGATGCTCTGTTTCGGTAATGGGCGTGCGCAGACCCATCAAAACTTTCCCTTATGTACGCAAAGGCGATAGCGTACGTAGCAGATAGGTTGGTGGTTCTGCGCACTGCGCGAAGCTCTGTTTAGGTTATGGTCGTGCGTAGAACCACCAAAACTCTCCCTTACGTACGCAAAGGCGATAGCGTACGTAACAGATAGCGTTGGTGGTGCTGCGCACTGCGCGAAGCTCTGTTTCGGTTGTGGGCGTGCGTAGAACCATCAAAACTCTCCTTTACGTACGCAAAGGCGATAGCGTACGTAACAGATAGCGTTGGTGGTCCTGCGCACTGCGCGAAGGTCTGTTTAGGTTATGGTCGTGCGTAGAACCATTAAAACTCTCCCTTACGAACGCAAAGGCGATAGCGTACGTAAGAGATAGCGTTGGTGGTGCTGCGCACTGCGCGAAGCTCTGTTTCGGTTGTGGGCGTGTGTAGAACCATCAAAACTATCCCTTACGTACGCAAAGTCGATAGCGTACGTAACAGATAGCGTTGGTGGTTCCGCGCACTGTGCGAAGCTCTGTTTCGGTTGTGGGCGTGTGTAGAACCATCAAAACTATCCCTTACGTACGCAAAGTCGATAGCGTACGTAACAGATAGCGTTGGTGGTTCCGCGCACTGCGGGAAGCTCTGTTTCGGTTATGGGCGTGCGTAGAACCATCAAAACTCTCCTTTACGTATGCAAATGCGATAGCGTACGTAACAGATAGCGTTGGTGGTGCTGCGCACTGCGCGAAGCTCTGTTTCGGTTGTGGGCGTGTGTAGAACCATCCAAACTATCCCTTACGTACGCAAAGTCGATAGCGTACGTAACAGATAGCGTTGGTGGTTCCGCGCACTGCGGGAAGCTTTGTTTCGGTTATGGGCGTGCGTACGTGCGTAGAACCATCAAAACTATCCCTTATGTACGCAAACGCAATAGCGTACGTAACAGATAGCGTTGGTGGTTCTACGCACTGCGCGAAGCTCTGTTTCGGTAATGGGCGTGCGTAGAACCATCAAAACTTTCCCTTATGTACGCAAAGGCGATAGCGTACGTAACAGATAGCGTTGGTGGTTCTGCGCACTGCGCGAAGCTCTGTTTCGGTTATGGGCGTGCGTAGAACCATCAAAACTTTCCCTTATGTACGCAAAGGCGATAGCGTACGTAACAGATAGCATTGGTGGTTCTGCGCACTGCGCGAAGCTCTGTTTCGGTTATGGGCGTTCGTAGAACCATGAAAACTCTCATTTACGTACGCAAAGGCGATAGCGTACGTAAGAGATAGCGTTTGTGGTGCTGCGCACTGCGCGAAGCTCTGTTTCGGTTGTGGGCGTGTGTAGAACCATCAAAACTATCCCTTTCGTACGCAAAGTCGATAGCGTATGTAACAGATAGCGTTGGTGGTTCCGCGCACTGCGGGAAGCTCTGTTTCGGTTATGGGCATGCGTAGAACCATCAAAACTCTCCTTTACGTACGCAAAGGCAATACCAATACGTAACAGATAGCGTTGGTGGTGCTGCGCACTGCGCGAAGCTCTGTTTCGGTTGTGAGCGTGTGTAGAACCATCAAAACTATCCCTTACGTACGCAAAGTCGACAGCGTACGTATCACATAGCGTTGGTGGTTCCACGCACTGCGGGAAGCTCTGTTTCGGTTATGGGCGTGCGTAGAACCATCAAAACTATCCCTTATGTACGCAAACACAATAGCGTACGTAACAGATAGCGTTGGTGGTTCTACGCACTGCGCGATGCTCTGTTTCGGTAATGGGCGTGCGCAGAACCATCAAAACTTTCCCTTATGTACGCAAAGGCGATAGCGTACGTAGCAGATAGGTTGGTGGTTCTGCGCACTGCGCGAAGCTCTGTTTCGGTTATGGGCGTGCGTAGAACCATCAAAACTATCGCTTAGGTACGCAAAGGCGATAGCGTACGTAACAGATAGCGTTGGTTGTTCTGCGCACTGCGCGAAGCTCTCTTTCGGTTATGGGCGTGCGTAGACCCATCAAAACTATCCCTTACGTACGCAAAGGCGATAGCGTACGTAACAGATAGCGTTTTTGGTTCTGCGCACCGCGCGAAGCTCTCTTTCGGTTATGTGCGTGCGTAGAACAATCAAAACTATCCCTTATGTACGCAAAGGCGATAGCGTACGTAACAGATAGCGTTGGTGGTTCTGCGCACTGCGCGAAGCTCTGTTTAGGTTATGGTCGTGCGTAGAACCATCAAAACTCTCCCTTACGTACGCAAAGGCGATAGCGTACGTAACAGATAGCGTTGGTGGTGCTGCGCACTGCGCGAAGCTCTGTTTCGGTTGTGGGCGTGTGTAGAACCATCAAAACTATCCCTTACGTACGCAAAGTCGATAGCGTACGTAACAGATAGCGTTGGTGGTTCCGCGCACTGTACGACGCTCTGTTTCGGTTGTGGGCGTGTGTAGAACCATCAAAACTATCCCTTACGTACGCAAAGTCGATAGCGTACGTAACAGATAGCGTTGATGGTTCCGCGCACTGCGGGAAGCTCTGTTTCGGTTATGGGCGTGTGTAGAACCATCAAAACTCTCCTTTACGTATGCAAAGGCGATAGCGTACGTAACAGATAGGTTGGTGGTTCTACGCACGGCGCGAAACTCTGTTTCGGTTATGGGCGTGTGTAGAACCATCCAAACTATCCCTTACGTACGCAAAGTCGATAGCGTACGTAACAGATAGCGTTGGTGGTTCCGCGCACTGCGGGAAGCTTTGTTTCGGTTATGGGCGTGCGTACGTGCGTAGAACCATCAAAACTATCCCTTATGTACGCAAACGCAATAGCGTACGTAACAGATAGCGTTGGTGGTTCTACGCACCGCGCGAAGCTCTGTTTCGGTAATGGGCGTGCGTAGAACCATCAAAACTTTCCCTTATGTACGCAAAGGCGATAGCGTACGTAACAGATAGCGTTGGTGGTTCTGCGCACTGCGCGAAGCTCTGTTTCGGTTATGGGCGTGCGTAGAACCATCAAAACTCTCCTTTATGTACGCAAAGGCGATAGCGTACGTAAGAGATAGCGTTTGTGGTGCTGCGCACTGCGCGAAGCTCTGTTTCGGTTGTGAGCGTGTGTAGAACCATCAAAACTATCCCTTACGTACGCAAAGTCGATAGCGTACGTATCAGATAGCGTTGGTGGTTCCACGCACTGCGGGAAGCTCTGTTTCGGTTATGGGCGTGCGTAGAACCATCAAAACTATCCCTTATGTACGCAAACACAATAGCGTACGTAACAGATAGCGTTGGTGGTTCTGCGCACTGCGCGAAGCTCTGTTTCCGTTATGGGCGTGCGTAGAACCATCAAAACTATCCCTTAGGTACGCAAAGGCGATAGCGTACGTAACAGATAGCGTTGGTTGTTCTGCGCACTGCGCGAAGCTCTCTTTCGGTTATGGGCATGCGTAGAACCATTAAGACTATCCCTTACGTACGCAAAGGCGACAGCGTACGTAACAGATAGCGTTGGTTGTTATGCGCACTGCGCGAAGCTCAGTTTCGGTTATGTGCGTGCGTAGAACCATCAAAGCTCTCCCTTACGTACACAAAGGCGATAGCGTACGTAACAGATAGCGTTATTGGTTCTGCGCACTGCGCGAAGCTCTCTTTCGGTTATGGGCGTGCGTAGACCCATCAAAACTATCCCTTACGTACGCAAAGGCGATAGCGTACGTAACATATAGCGTTTTTGGTTCTGCGCACTGCGCGAAGCTCTCTTTCGGTTATATGCGTGCGTAGAACCATCAAAACTATCCCTTATGTACGCAAAGGCGATAGCGTACGTAACAGATAGCGTTGGTGGTTCTGCGCACTGCGCGAAGCTCTGTTTAGGTTATGGTCGTGCGTAGAACCATCAAAACTATCCCTTACGTACGCAAAGGCGATAGCGTACGTAACAGATAGCGTTGGTGGTGCTGCGCACTGCGCGAAGCTCTGTTTCGGTAATGGGCGTGCGTAGAACCATCAAAACTGTCCTTTACGTACGCAAAGGCGATAGCGTACGTAACAGATAGCGTTGGTGGTGCTGCGCACTGCGCGAAGCGCTGTTTCGGTTGTGGGCGTGTGTAGAACCATCAAAAGTATCCCTTAGGTACGCAAAGGCGATAGCGTACGTAACAGATAGCGTTGGTGGTTCTGCGCACTGCGGGAAGCTCTGTTTCGGTTATGGGCGTGCGTAGAACCATCAAAACTCTCCCTTACGTACGCAAAGGCGATAGCGTACGTAACAGATAGCGTTGGTGGTCCTGCGCACTGCGCGAAGGTCTGTTTAGGTTATGGTCGTGCGTAGAACCATCAAAACTTTCCCTTACGTACGCAAAGTCGATAGCGTATGTAACAGATACCGTTGGTGGTTCCGCGCACTGCGGGAAGCTCTGTTTCGGTTATGGGCATGCGTAGAACCATCAAAACTCTCCTTTACGTACGCAAAGGCAATAGCAATACGTAACAGATAGCGTTGGTGGTGCTGCGCACTGCGCGAAGCTCTGTTTCGGTTGTGAGCGTGTGTAGAACCATCAAAACTATCCCTTACGTACGCAAAGTCGATAGCGTACGTATCAGATAGCGTTGGTGGTTCCACACACTGCTGGAAGCTCTGTTTCGGTTATGGGCGTGCGTAGAACCATCAAAACTATCCCTTATGTACGCAAACACAATAGCGTACGTAACAGATAGCGTTGGTTGTTCTGCGCACTGCGCGAAGCTCTCTTTCGGTTATGGGCATGCGTAGAACCATTAAGACTATCCCTTACGTACGCAAAGGGGACAGCGTACGTAACATATAGTGTTAGTGGTGCTGCGCACTGCGCGAAGCTCTGTTTCGGTTATGTGCGTGCGTAGAACCATCAAAACTCTCCCTTACGTACACAAAGGCGATAGCGTACGTAACAGATAGCGTTATTGGTTCTGCGCACTGCGCGAAGCTCTCTTTCGGTTATGGGCGTGCGTAGACCCATCAAAACTATCCCTTACGTACGCAAAGGCGATAGCGTACGTAACAGATAGCGTTGGTGGTGCTGCGCACTGCGCGAAGCTCTGTTTCGGTTGTGGGCGTGTGTAGAACCATCTAAACTATCCCTTACGTACGCAAAGTCGATAGCGTACGTAACAGATAGCGTTGGTGGTTCCGCGCACTGCGGGAAGCTTTGTTTCGGTTATGGGCGTGCGTACGTGCGTAGAACCATCAAAACTATCCCTTATGTACGCAAACGCAATAGCGTACGTAGCAGATAGCGTTGGTGGTTCTACGCACTGCGCGAAGCTCTGTTTCGGTAATGGGCGTGCGTAGAACCATCAAAACTTTCCCTTATGTACGCAAAGGCGATAGCGTACGTAACAGATAGCGTTGGTGGTTCTGCGCACTGCGCGAAGCTCTGTTTCGGTTATGGGCGTGCGTAGAACCATCAAAACTTTCCCTTATGTACGCAAAGGCGATAGCGTACGTAACAGATAGCGTTGGTGGTTCTGCGCACTGCGCGAAGCTCTGTTTCGGTTATGGGCGTGCGTAGAACCATCAAAACTCTCCTTTACGTACGCAAAGGCGATAGCGTACGTAAGAGATAGCGTTTGTGGTGCTGCGCACTGCGCGAAGCTCTGTTTCGGTTGTGGGCGTGTGTAGAACCATCAAAACTATTCCTTACGTACGCAAAGTCGATAGCGTATGTAACAGATAGCGTTGGTGGTTCCGCGCACTGCGGGAAGCTCTGTTTCGGTAATGGGCATGCGTAGAACCATCAAAACTCTCCTTTACGTACGCAAAGGCAATAGCAATACGTAACAGATAGCGTTGGTGGTGCTGCGCACTGCGCGAAGCTCTGTTTCGGTTGTGAGCGTGTGTAGAACCATCAAAACTATCCCTTACGTACGCAAAGTCGATAGCGTACGTATCAGATAGCGTTGGTGGTTCCACGCACTGCGGGAAGCTCTGTTTCGGTTATGGGCGTGCGTAGAACCATCAAAACTATCCCTTATGTACGCAAACGCTATAGCGTACGTATCAGATAGCGTTGGTGGTTCCACGCACTGCGGGAAGCTCTGCTTCGGTTATGGGCGTGCGTAGAACCATCAAAACTATCCCTTATGTACGCAAACGCTATAGCGTACGTAACAGATAGCGTTGGTGGTGCTGCGCACTGCGCGAAGCTCTGTTTCGGTTATGTGCGTGCGTAGAACCATCAAAACTCTCCCTTACGTACACAAAGGCGATAGCGTACGTAACACATAGCGTTATTGGTTCTGCGCCCTGCGCGAAGCTCTCTTTCGGTTATGGGCGTGCGTAGACCCATCAAAACTATCCCTTACGTACGCAAAGGCGATAGCCTACATAACAGATAGCGTTTTTGGTTCTGCGCACTGCGCGAAGCTCTGTTTCGGTTATGGGCGTTCGTAGACCCACCAAAACTATCCCTTACGTACGCAAAGGCGATAGCGTACTTAACAGATAGCGTTTTTGGTTCTGCGCACTGCGCGAAGCTCTCTTTCGGTTATGTGCGTGCGTAGAACCATCAAAACTATCCCTTACGTACGCAAAGGCGATAGCGTACTGTAGACTTCAAATGAGTTGGATTTATTTGTCTTGCATTACACACACATATAGGAGTAGATTAACATAGAGTATGCGTAGAGCGTTGCTGCGCGTGATCATGTTTTGTTTGTTGCTCCTTGGGAAGTGTATGTTCTCCCTCTCCCTCTTTCCTTTCTTTTTCCTAATAAACATATCCCCCCTTTCTCTCTGTAGCATGGTTGCCAACCTATAAGCGTGAAACCGAAACTAAGTCTTGTATTTTGCCTATATTCCGGCCATCCTTTTCTTTCGATCGACCCGATCGAACAAATAAAGCGTAAGGTTTCATCTTCTGGGCCAATCTCGCAGAGCGTCTTGGTTCCTGATCGTCTTCATCGGACGACTCTATCGAACTTGCGGAGTCTTCTCGTGAAATGTCGAACTTTTTCATTTTGTCTATACCGGGACAATGCCCTTGTAGCTTCGACCTTTGTGGCCAGTCTGGGGCAAGGATTGAATTCGGTATCGATCATGCGGCAGTTTCTCAATGACCTCATACGGTCCTCTGTATTTCTCGTTGAGTTTCCTGGATTCTCCAGTAGCGGGAGGTTCTCTTTCAATCAGTACTAGGTCTCCCACTTTGTACTCGGGCGCTGTGCTGCGCTTCTTGTTGTAGAGGCCTTACTGGTACCTTTGGTCGTTCTCGATGTTTTCGGCCGCTTGTGCTCGTCTTTCTAACATCTCCTTATCAAGCTCTTCCTTGGGCGTCTATCGTACAGGGTCGCCCGTCAGGTGTCGCGGTGCATAGTTGAACAGTAAGCTGAACGGGGATGTTCGAGTTGACGTGTTGTATGTAGCGTTTATTCCCCATTGCACTTGCGGTAGGGTCTCATCCCAGTCCTTGCCGTCTGGATCCTTGGTAAGGCTAGAAATGGACGGAGTGATCAAGCGATTGTATCTCTCCACTTGGCCGTTTGCCCTGGGCGTCGCCGTGGCATTTCTGATGTGAATGCTCTTGATGTCATGGCAGTACTTTTCAAAAAGTGCACTCTTGTATGATGTTCCGCGGTCCGTTATGATCCTAGCCGGAGCACCAAACATGCCCACAATGTCTTGGAGGAATCTCGTAGCAAGGACGGCACTGGTGTTACGCACGGCACGAAGGATCACAAATTTAGTGAAAGCGTCCACCAGGACGATCACGTAGGCATCTCCACGCTTGCTTCCCACGAAGGGGCCTAGGTGACCGATATGTATAGTATGGAAGGATTCTGCCACCTTCTCGATGCTGTGTAGCTCTCCTGGCCGTTTCCCCGATGGTTTCTTGTTGTACAAGCATTCTAAGCATGTAGCTCTTCACGTAACGTCTCATGCGAGAAAACCAGTAGCTACACTGTAGGAGTTCCACTGTTTTATCAAGGGCGAAGTGTCCTGCTTCGTCATGGTATTTGCATACTATTTGCCAGCGTGCTCGTGCTGGAACCACCCATAGCAGAGTGTCTTGTTCCGTCTTCTAGCCTTCAGAACAGTCTTCCGTTTTGGAGTACAAAGTCCTGCTTTACTCTCTTCGCTTCCTTTGTTCGGTCCGCACTAGCCAAGCTCTCCTTTATCTTCTGGATGTACGAATCTGAACGTTGCGCCACTGCCAACCAGTCCTCAGTTGTGACAGCTGTCGCTAGCATATGTACAGTGTCCACTACCCGTCTATTTCTTCGGGTTCTCCCACGGGAGCCCTACTTAGCCAATGCCACCTAGACTATAAGGCTGCATCATTTCCTCTCACCCGCGCCCTGACATCACGCTGGTTGGACCGGAGCGAGACCGATTGTTTCTCCTGTAGCTACCTGCATATGATGACAACGCACGAGCAACTCAGCGCGTGACCTCGTGACGACACGAGCTTGGCACGAGCGCTGCGTTCATTCCTGTTTCCGCAAGCATAGTCCAAATACTTGTGTCTGTCTATGTGGTTGTCTTTTTGAGTGGTTCAAACGTTTATCGTCGATTCAGCTTTCTAGCTTTAACATGCCGAGTCGGTGCAGTGTCCCACGATGCTCTGGGAATTACGACAGTGGACCAAAAGTTCGAATGTTTTCCTTCCCGAGGGATGAAAAACGAAGGAAAGCATGGGTCAGAGCCACACCAAGGAAAGACTTCGTCTTCACAGAAGCTTCCAAAGTAAGTCTTGAAGATCACAGGTGGAAGTACCGTACATATGTTGACGTATCTATCAGCAATATCTGTCTCAATAAAGTGTAGTGCCGTCAGTCTCCACCAAGCATCGCCTTCTCGTTGTAGATTGTCTTCTCGACGCGTTTGGGAATAACTCAACAACTAGTGTACTGAATTAGAGCTAATAATTTCGAGAATAGAACCTACCCGCAGAGCAGAAACGCTATAGACAACTAATTTACAACAGATGCAATAAATGAAACATGCTTTTAAGCGCATTTTATTCACTTCCAGGTGCGTGAACGACACTTTGAAGCCATTGTGACCACTTCAAGCTATGAAGACCCCAAGACTGGCAAAGTTCTAACGGTATACCCCTGGAGAAGTGGCGTCTCACATTTGATGTCATCCCTACAATCTTCTCGGACTGTCCATCCTACTTGACAAAAGCAGAAGGATCAAGAGAATTGCCTTGCCAGAAGAGAGCACGACTGGATGCTGCTGCATTGAGAGAAGTCATCAAACAGTCTATACAGTGCTTTGAGGTAGAGAACGAAAAGCATAAGGTTGCAACATTGCGAGACATCGTTGCTGCTCTACCTCAGTTGAGCATCTCAAAATTCCGTGATTCGTGAATTCGTGATCCAGTCCAACAGCCAGTGACTTCGATGACTGAGCCCCAGATTGTGTTTTCGAATAGTGTTGTTGAATGACTTGACGAATGGGAGCGGCAGAACCTTGACTCGGGCAGATTAACACGGGAGACCCACCAAGCTTTTCGTATCACATGCTATGCACTGACAGAAGTATCAAGGTACTGCCTTGAAGAACTCGGCTTCACATATGTTCTCCTTGGAAAATTCCAGACAGACAGTCTCGAAGAGAGATTTGGCCAATATAGAAGGTTATCTGGAACACAGTATCACATATCTGTAAGGCAGATCTACGAGTCTGAAAACAAACTGAGACTGCAGAAGATGATGTCTTTGCCTTTAGATGAAGAAATGGGAGAAATGTCAAACTCACCTGCTGCTGATGATGAAGACTTTGACATTGAAATCACAGATGAAGACACAGCAAGTAAAAGAGATGTCATGGCTGCTATAACCTACGTCGCAGGCTATGCGCTCATTCGACGTTAAAGAAGTTAGCTTGCAAGACATGTGAAGAGAATCTGGTCCTAACGCACCGAGAACTCGTAATCGAAAGTTCAATGATTGAGAACCTGACGAGAGGAGGCCTGAAGTTCCCTCAACCATTTGTGGTGAATTCAGTTCTCTATACCGAGCTTGTAGTAGAAAAACTGATGTCTCAGAAACATGCTGTGCGGTTTCATGCAGCTAGGAACCAAACACAATTGGTGGTGAACCTGACGCAATAACTGCTGGATACCTTTGAAGACTTCGACTTCTGTGTGAATGGCCACGCGCCAGGTCTGGTACTCCGCCACATTCTCTGTGCAGCAACAAATACTGCAAGAATTACTGCAAGAAAAGGAATGACATGCCACTTGAGCAAAAGCCAGCAGGGAAGAACAGGAAGACACCAACACTGAAGCTTGTACATAGAGGTTGTAAATATGGATAATAACTTGTGAACAGCAAAGCTGCACCTCAGTCTCAGCTCGATACTTTTGCACGACAGTCATCTTATTGGACAACTGTATGTGATAGTTACGCTACATTTGTTGTTAATTTGAAGTCAATCACCATGTAGTATATTTCCTTATACGTCTATTGTGTTCGTTCATTAATTTAGCTTGTTGTGAAAAATAAAGCAACTTCCCCTTATGCTGGGACTACAATGTCTTGGGTTTGGAATAAAATGTTCAGTGTTGCTTCTTCCGCAAAGATAGCATTCGCGCGGCTTTTATTGCACCACTGCAGCTGTTCTGCTTCACTGTTATAACGAAATAATAGAAACCAAAGCACGATGTGCATGCGAAGGCGCATTTGCAATCCTCTCTTCGTGCTTGCGAGTCTACAGCTGCTGCTCCCCAGAGCCGAGGGACCGATCGTGGTGACGTCACGTTCGCATGGAGTGGCCTTGTTAGTCTAGGTGGCATTGGCTTAGCGCGTCTACGTGGCCCATCCTTTCGCCTTGTCTGTGCTCGATCTCGAAGCGGTACTCCTGAAGCCGAGGATACCATCTACCAATCCGGGGAACGATGTGTTTCTTCGAGAAAGCCGTTCGAAGAGAATGACAGTCAGTGACCACCGTGGAGTTCAACCCAAGCGGGTAAGGGCGTAGCTTTTCCACAGTCCAGACGACAGCCAATGCCTCCAGTTCGTACGAGTGATACTTTTCCTCCTCACGTGTAGTTCGGCGGCTGACATACACAACCGGATGGGGGGGATCGTCTGATTGTTCCTGCAGAAGCACACCTGCAAGGCCGTGGCTTGAAGCATCCGTGTGGAGCTCGGTCCTGGCCATAGGTGAATATAAGGCCAGTGCTGGCTTCTCCATCAGCCTTCGTTTAAGTTCAAGGAACGCGCTTTCTTGGTCGGACGACCAACACCATGTCTGATCCTTGCAAAGCAAGGCTAAGTGGCTAAATGGCTTTGCAATGAGCGCGAATCGTGCTATGAATCTGCGGAAGTAGCTGCACAGTCCGAGGAATCGTCTTAGTTCGTGCTGATTACGTGGGACTAGAAATTCCGCGATGCTACAAGCTAGTTCGGGTCTGGGTTGATTCCTGATTCAGAGATTTCATAGCCCAGGTATAACGTCTGTTCTTGGAAGAACGAACACTTTTTCAGTCGTAGTGTCAAATTTGCGTCCCTGAGGACACTCAACACCTAACGGAGACAAGTCGGTCCCCCTCTACAGTCCGTGTAGGGCTCAGTAGGTCGTCCATGTAAGCCATAACTATCGTGTGTCTCAGTGGACCAAGTACGGCATTCATCATCCTTTGAAAGACAACTGGTGCGTTGACGAGACCGAAGGGCATTCTGGTAAATTCGTAACGCCCGTCTGGACTTACAAATGCTGTCTTCGACAGTCTCGACTCCGTTATCGGCACTTGATAATTGCCCGATGCTAGGTCTAACGTGGTGAAATACTTTTTGTCGTGCAATCTGTCCAGCTGGTCGTCAATCAGTGGAAGGGTGTAGCTTTCTTTTTCTTTTTTCTTTTTTTTTGTGATACGGTTGAGCGCACGAATATCTACACACAATCGTTTTTCACCAGTTTTCTTCGTCACCAGCAGAATAGGGCTTGCGAAGTCAGAGTTTGACTCTTTTACGATGCCGGCTTCCTCCAGTTCTCATACAATACCTCGAACCATTTCCCTTTCCGAGTGAGCGAGACGGTACGGACGGGACGACGCTGTCTTCGATGAGGTCGATCCGCATTTCTGTGAGCGCCGTACAACCGATTTCAGACATTGACTGTGCAAAACAATCCCTGTAGTCGTTCAAGAGTTTAGTTAGTTCTTGTGCTTGGGCAGGGGTTACAGATGTGCCCACGTTTATTTCGGAAGCCTTGATCTCGCTACTATGGCCCTCGTTGTTGGACAGCACCTCGACCACCGCTGGCGTATCCTCTGGCTTACACCACTGTGCTCTTACTACTCTGTCGTCCTCTTGAATGGAAAGTTCGTGCTCGGATACATTTACGACCGGCAGAAGGTACTCCTGTTGTTCATCCTCGCGAAGCATGCAACTAAGGATGCAGTGCTCATAACCTCGATCAGATCGATACTGAGCATCGACGTAGACGTCACCCATGTTCTCATCTTTCATGTACAGTGTGATAAGTCCGACGTAGTTCGGAGGAATAACTGTTCTCTTCTTCGCCCAAAGGCTGACATGTCGTGGCGTAAGAGCGGGTATTTTAATGTCCTGCAGGGTGCCATCTTCGTCTAGGTGCGCATGTTCTTCGAAGATCCGCAGCATGATACCCCTGAGCATGACGGTGACGTGTGCTTGCTCTGTGAAGGGTTGCCCGATCAGCAACGGAACTACTTGGGCATTGTCTGGGACGACGTAGACGTCCATCGTTGCTGTGGCTTCATCAGCTCTCAGTTCCAGTCGCGCTTTGCCGATGGGAATTATTTTGCCAGAGCCGTAGCCGTGGATCTCAAATGAAGCTGAGAGATCGCTGAACAGATAATTCGTCTGCGTTAGTCTTGCGAAGCTGACGCACTGGCTGCTCATGTCAACAAATGCCTCGACTTCTTTACCGTCCAGGAGAGCCGTCATGAAATACTTCGCGTTCGCTGGCCCTTCCGCTGTGACCACGTTTTGTGCGAGCACAGCTGCTGACTGCAGCGTTGCCGAACCCTTGCCTTTGTCCTGACGACAGTCTTTAGTCTTATGCCCTGTTCGTTCGCATTTTTCGCAGCGTGGCTTCCTCTGTGGCTATGGACATGCGGCTGAAAGATGTCCGTATTCGGAGCAATTGAAGCAGAGAGGTTCTCCTTTCTCGTTGTACTTTGGCTTTCCTTTTCCTTTGGATGATGCGGCTTGACCGGTGCTCTGTTTCGCACTCTTACTGGAGTCTTGGCCACCCACGGAACGCGAGTGCTTGACGATGTCCACTCGTTCGTCCAATAGTTTCAGGCAACGAAGGAGTTCCTGGGGATTTGCAAATTCACGCACACTTAGCGATCAAACCTTGCGTTTTCGTCGTTGAGGCCAGTGATAATATACTCGATGCAAGCGGGATCGTCCAGTCCGCATCTTCTGGCCTTGGCGAGTTTGTCGTAGAAGTAAATATCGATGGCTTCGTCCCGGTTTCTTTTTCGGGCCTCCATTTACTGCAGTAGCTGTTGAAAACTTGCACTTGATGGAAACGCTTCTCGAAGCTTGCTTTTCCACTCTACCCATGTATATTGCGTTAAGCGCAAAGCAAGAAGTGTGTTTATCATTCCAGCCGTAAGCCGCCGCGAGTCCGTCTACCTTGTTGATTCACGCTTCCACCGTCGGCTGAGTGTTCGTAGCAGGATCACATGTCGGTATAAAGTTCGCGCTCGCTGAAGCGA
Source organism: Ornithodoros turicata (assembly GCF_037126465.1). Taxonomy (NCBI): domain Eukaryota; kingdom Metazoa; phylum Arthropoda; class Arachnida; order Ixodida; family Argasidae; genus Ornithodoros; species Ornithodoros turicata. The sequence continues at coordinate 133,956,698 of NC_088201.1, forward strand.
GGTGATGACTCATCGCTGGCAACAGTACGTTGCGGTGGCCGGAGGGTGATTCGTAGAGTTGTCGAGCCCCGTCCATAGCTTCTCTAACCGCTGCTTGCACTGCGGCTTGCATAAGTGACTGAATATCAAAAACGTCCGCGTTGTTGCCGTTTGTTCGGTGCACTTGTCCCAGCATCAGCGTTGCTGTGAGTGTGGTGTCCCATGCGAATCGTGCCGTAAAGCCCACTTGATGGTGTCGCATCGCTGTCCGCGCCCTCTTCTCCATTCCTGTGGCTGTTAACGACTTGTACGTTGTCGTCGACTACGTTCGCCAGGTTTTGGTCAACAGTAGTGCTGGATTCTGTCAGCGTCCCGTCCATCGTTCGCGGAGCGTCCACGTTACGTGTTGCACGGCGCGTGAGCATACTTTGCAATCCAACTCAATCAAAGCCCACCTTGTTCTGATGATGAAAATGGCGAGTCGATCCCACTTCTGATTTCTGTAGGCTTCAAACGAGAAGGGTTTATTTGTCTTGCATTATACACACACATAGGAGTAGATTAACTTATGAGTAGGAGTACGCGTAGAGCGTTGCTGCGCGTGATCATGTTCTGTTCGTTGCTCCTTGGGAAGTGTATGTTCCAAGGTATATCTAAGCAGGTAGCGCAACTCCCATAGGCCCCTGTGTCTTCAGAATGACGCCATGATAGAGACAGTCAGCGCCATCCATCCGTTGAGCGGACTACTACGATTGTAAATAAATGACGTCAGCACTATGAATAATAAGTAGTGCATAATTAGGCATGGCACGTTTACATTCGTGCACTTTGTTTGCGTTGTATACCCTTTTCCTCACCCAAGCAACAACACCAGACAAGAATATAGAAAAATAAATCACAACAAGTTTAATTAAATATATCAGTTCGAAATACATAGAGTTATCACAGATTTATACAATTCCATACTGAAGGGCATCGTGATGACCACACAGAAATTAGCAAGATTCCCTTAAGTTCCATTTCTCTCCTAGAGCTACACGTACACGTAGTGATTAGACGCTTGCATTTATTCAGTGAGTGGCTATTATAGGTAAATTGCAACGAAACATGGCATCGTTGGTGCACACCTGATTCCTGCTAACACTCACGCTATCATGGCCGCTCGTCCCATGACGAATTTTTTTTTCGCGGGGCCAGCAACAGGGGATGCATTGTATTTATCTGTTTACACAAGTGGTTCTTGGTCTACAGCTCCGAGATGTGAACGTCGTTTCCTGTTTAACCCAAGAAGTGTACCAACTCAGTATTACAATGCACGGACACACGGCACGGATACAGAGATGCACGGATAAACACGCCCACTCTGACACATGCGCAAAGAGAGCAGGACACGGAAATGTACTCGGGTGGTAGATGATTTCGTATATGTGCACGAGCAGGACAACAGAAAGTTTTTCTACATTGAAATTATGAACAACCTATTAGTACACACACAAGCCACGCCCATGTTGTAAAGTTTTTGTGTTTACGACAGTACCTCTACTGTCAACAACCAGGATCGCTCGCGCCTCTCGCTGGTGGCTTTGCCGATGGGTCTGATTTGGTATTTTCGCTTATTTTCGCTACCAGTTTATATATACCTTGTATGTTCTCCCTCCCTGTAGCATGGTTGCCAACCTATAAGCGTGACACCGAAACTAAGTCTTGTATTTTGCCTATAGTACGTAACAGATTGCGTTATTGGTTTTGCGCATTTCGCGAAGCTCTCTTTCGGTCATGGGCGTGCGTAGAACCATCAAAACTATCCCTTACGTACGCAAAGGCGATAGCGTACGTAACAGATAGCGTTGGTGGTTCTGCGCACTGCGCGAAGCTCTCTTTCGGTTATGGGCGTGCGTAGAACCATCAAGACTATCCCTTACGATGTACTAAAACCTGTGCCTTGTTGTATCCACGATAGGAACACCGGAGTGCGGATTATTTCTCCTGCAAACCATGTAAACATGAAGATATCACGCCCTCCTACTCTTACTGCTTATCGACACCAGACAATTTCGCCGACGAGAAACAAACCTTATCTCTTACATCGACACCCTCACACAACAACCTCTTTTTTTTTTTTTTATCCCCAGTTTTGGTGAAAGGCGTCTTAACGCTAATTGAACGAGGCATATTTGTTGAGGTTGGTTCTCGCAAGGACACATCGCTAAAGTGCATGCCATGAAGCATCACTTCAAGTAAATAGTAAAAAGTAGCACAGTAAGCCCTAGTGAACAGTAGTAAATTGTAAAATAAATAAGAATAGGATAACACTTTGAGAACAGAAGTGCAATAAAGAATTAGAAGACAACAATTTCCTTTTGTGTCAATTTGATTTAGTTACTAATGCAGCTCTCCCCGTAGTTGCGAAGAAGGAGGGAATATGTTTATTAAGAAAAAAGAAAGGAAAGGTCAGCCAGACGGAGGTCGGCTTGCTATTCCAAAAAAAAATGAAAAATGGGGGAAGAAAAGAAAATGAAAAGACAAAGAAGAAAAGGAAAGGAAGAACACAAAACCAACTGAAAAGTCACAGACACGGTCACACAGTCACAAGGCGTTGACGATGTTCGAAGCCTGGAGAAAGCGGAGGAGCGCAGTGGTTTCTGCCGACTGGGTCGACTGACGAACGGGACCCAGTAAGGAAGCCAGTGTCATAGTGCCGTAGCCAAGCTGGGATAGACGACGACAGAGGGCGTCACGGTGTAGAAGGTGTTGCCGGCAGTGTAGGATGCAGTAGGGAATATCACCCACCACGCCACAGCTAGTGCAGAGGGGAGTGCTAGACTGACCCATTTTGAACAGTTGCAGCGGTGTGCGGGCGACGTTTAGACGAAGACGGTGCAGGAGCGATTCCTCGTGACGAGTGCAGCGACACGTAATAAAGAAGTCCACTGCGGGGTCGATTGGTTGCAGGTGACTGTTGTATGAGGCAGCCTCAGCTCTGAACGCTTGGGCCCGAGCAGCACACCGGTGGCGTATAGATATACAACAAGCAGAAACAGTAAGGGGCAGATGAACCGTAGCATGAGTCACCACCCAGGCAGCACACGACATCGGGCCGATGTTGCATCGGGCAAGTTGGGCATGTCGGCCCGATATATCTCTGACACTGCCAACTTGTGGCCGATATACAACAGAAGCTGGCAATGTCGGCTCAATGTTGACACAAAAAAAACGTCATGGCGCCGACAATGCGAACTTCCAGCAGATATCCCCCTGAAGTTGGCAATGTCGGCTCGATGTTGATCAAAATCAGCGACATGTAGCCGACAATGCCAACTTGCAAGAGATATCATCCCGAAGTTGGCAATGTCGGCTCGATGTTGATTGAAACCAGTGACATGCAGCCGACAATGCCAACTTGCAACAAATATCACGCTGAAGTTGGCAATGTCGGCTCGATGTTGATTGAAACCAGTGACATGCAGCCGACAATGCCAACTTGCAAGAGATATCATCCCGAAGTTGGCAATGTCGGCTTGATGTTGATCGAAACCAGCGACATGATGCAGCCGAGAATGCAAACTTGCAATGAATATCCTGCTGAAGTTGGCAATGTCGGTCGTGTTCTGTCGTGTCGGTTCGTTATCTATTCGAGGGCCAAACTTGCAATGAAACATGTTTTCACAAATGTCTAGTGCGCTTCATAGAAGCGGTAATTAAATATGCAATTATATAATAGCACATTACACTGACTGAAAATGAAAAACATGCTTCCTTAATTTTGCATGCTACACCACGTAAACGTATATAGGAGGACATTCACAAATTAGCGTCCTGAGTCCTTCGCAGCTTGGCAAAAATCCCTGGTGAATTTGCAGAGGCGTAAGGAGCAGCATTGATAAGCATGACGACGTCACTCGGGGTTCCAAAGAGAGTAATTTATCTGTTTGCGGGCAAAAGTTGACACAAAATATGTTTTCACAAATGTCTGGTGCGCTTCATAGAACCCCCGAACCCGAACCATGGAACCCGAACCCTGCGCCGAAGAAAAGGCTGAGGCTCCCATCACCACGTAGGGAATACTTGCATTCTTCTGTTTATTAGTTCATTGTTTTCTGTTAGAAACATGGTGCACCATACGAATATCTTGATCTACAAAACCGTGCCTCTTTTTTCAGCCTGTGACAGAGACGGCCTGACTTGCAGTCCTCGTAAGTATGTTTAGCGCAGTGTCATCATAAAAAATAGTTGTCTGTGTGCAGGTACAGTGACAAGTATATGCACATATACAGGTTGACCCCGAAAATGTAACATTGAATTATATTTAAAAAACGTATGTTATCTAGATGATGAACTAGCGCTGGGAACGTTACAGAAAGAAGTGACGACAGGACAGGTGCTACACTTCCAACAAAATAATTTATTGGCAACATAATACTGTCTTTAAATATCACTCTTACGCACCTAATACGTGCAAGAATTTTAATATTACTAATCATAATCCACGCACTCAACATCCTTCGCCTTGTCCCATATTTTTAGGAATTTCACCTCGTTATCAAACAAAGTGATACGAGCATTACCAATGCACTGTTGCTCTTTTTTTATTATTATTTGGAGTGCCTCTATTGTTTCTCTGGTACGCTGATCACAAGAATGACCTTTTATGACCTGTATGACCGACAGCTCATATTGCAAAATTTTCCTAATTTTTCTGGTGCAGAAAGTGTCGCAGGAATAGAATGCCTGTTGCAAGTTTCTTTAAATTATGGGCCAATTTATGCATATAGGGTATGAGAACCGGTACCCTTTGCAGGAGCTTTGCTCTCCATGATGGTCTCCTTTCCATTGTTTTTATTACATAGTGCACGAGACACAATGGCCATCGAGCAGTGCCCTTGTGACTTCACAGCGAGAGGCCAGCAATACAAACAGCGAGCCTGTGATGCCACTTGGTCCAAGCAGTGTCTCGTTCAACCAGGACACACACTCCCAGGGACAGTGTAAGCCTACGTGACATTAGTTTCTTTTTCTTTTTCATCGCGCAGTATCCTAGTTGCACTTCACAAAATCTACATGTCTGTATTATGGGTATATTTCAGACTCTCCACCTAGTTGCAGCAGACTTGCAACAGCAGCTCACGACACTGAAGATGGTGTCACCCGTAAGTCACTCTGAACTCTGGACTTGACATGTGGGGTAATTGGTAAAAATCTGTCCTGCAATGCTAGTGCTGCAGGAGACCAGGACACAGCGAGATGTTTCTCTCGACACACATCTAGGGCACACAGCCGAACAGAAGTATTGGTTGTGTGCTGTGGCTGAGTGAAAGCGTAGGATATGTGGATACATTGCAATGCAATCCCATTAATTTGAGTCCACTTAATTCAAACTTAGGGATAATCCGAACTGATGCTTAGCTCCTGGCAAAGCCATGTATATTGTAGTGGAGGAAAAGGAAAACACTCGGTAGTTTGGATGAATGTAAAATGTGTTCATCGGTTTATTGGAACAAGACTGCACGGCCATCGTGACATGTCTCTCACATGGCTAGGATGCGCTGCAAACTCATCAAGCCCTTATTCAAAAAGGTTCCCTATAGTTTAACATTGTTTTATTCTAACAAATCACCAAATGTAATACGTGCAGTTGCGAAAGGGCTTGTGATGAAATTGAGAAAGCCTGAAGACAGGAAAGAGAGGGATGCTTTGGGGAGAATGACCATCCTTCCTATGTGCACAGCATTGCTCACAATAATGAACACAGTCCTCACACACAATATGGTGGTGCATCTTTCTGTCCCCATCCAGTTCTGTAGAAGAGTCAACACTGAGCTACAAGAGGGTGAGTGCAGGGTCAAACGTAAACAACGGTTTGTACAATGCCGTAAAGGCGTTCACACAATATTCCCCTGTTATCAGTGTTCAGAATGCAAGCAGGCTTTTCTAAAATTTTAAGTGCTTAAAGTTTATTGTGTGCTCCTAATATACTAGTCGTGAGTCAGCTGTTATGTGTGTCGCCTCCCAGTGTCCTCGTCTGCTGCAGCTCTAGCAGGCTTGATGAAGTCGTCACTGAGGCTTGTTAAACTGTCCAAAGGACAGTCATACATGAACAGCAGACAGTGCAGTAGTATAGTTTGCAGCATGATAACGTAGAGTGATTGCTTTTCGATGTATTTTCCATTTACCTCTTTTTCGAACACATACTGGCTTAATATTGCATGTCAAGATCATGCGTTTTCATATCATGTTTCCAGCATACGAGAGGAAATCCTTAAAGGGACGGTCCCGTACACCCTGGCCCATCCACAAAGCGTACCATTCGATTCCTCATTGCTGAAAACGTAATACTGTGAATTCGCTCGTCCAGAATCGTCACGGTTATTAAATAAACGAATTAAGTTAATAAGAACAGCGCCAGCACATTGCGATTTCTGTTGGCAACAGCGATATCCGCTACGATGGCAGACCGCTTATTGGATGAAAAAATCGTCTGCTCTCGCGCCTTTTTGCAGCGGTGAGAGCAGACGACTTCCAAAAGGTGCTCGAGGATCACGGCGACGGCAATAAATTTGCTGCATGTGGTCTCGTCAAACGAAAGACGCGTATTGTAAAATGTGGCCGAACAACAATGTCAATACGTCTCGCATCTTCATTTCGAGCGGGAGTTTACGTGAATGACTCCACCTAATAAAGGCAGTTGACGCTTATTTACTAACTTGTCTCGTATCGTTCGGTATTTTGAGCACTTCTAGTTCGTCTTACCTGCGAAAAGAATATTCCGTATGGAAGTGGTGGAAACGTAACCCGGGTGTATAACAACTCTTTTGTAAACGACAATGTGATGAAAGTGGATATAGAAAAGCACCTGTTGGGAGTCACATACTCGAAGCATCATCAAAAAAAGGTCTGATTGTCACACGCGTGCGCGTACTCCGCACGTTTCGTTCACGATGCATATCAGGTAAGAGACGTTCTGCGAGCACGATATGTATGGGACGGCGCCGGACGCAGCTCAAACTAAAAGATGTCGACCGTCACGCAGTCAACTGTTAGCGGCAACGGTGTCCAAAGAACTGGATACGCGCAGTATTGAAATGTAGGTATTACTCTGTTGATAATAGCCAAAAGTGACGTGTACAGAAATTGTCGGCACCGCACGAAACGGCAGTCCCGCGTACCTCGGTAGTATTGCGAGAAGGAAGTGCTTGACCCAGCAGGCTACATCTGTTTGTTTTGCATAAAGCCTCTCTAAGGTATTATCCCTACCGGAGCAGTATATCGCCAAACTATGCTCAATAATGTTGTATTGTACCCCTTCAGTAGCTGACACTAACTGATGAGAGTGGCACTCCTTCCTGTGCCAGAATCAACACCTATTAATGGGTCACAAATATAACAACTCCAATTCGCAGGCTTCACAGCTCTATTTAATTTTTCCCTGCACATTGCTGATGTGAGAAAAGTATTGCATAATATAAATATGTAAGTTATATCCACAAATCAGTGTTGTGATCATTTGATGTTCAACCAGCAAAAGACAAGACAACCTTGTTGACAGGACAGGACGACAGGTTGCTCAGAGCTTGCTGCTTGAACATCATTATGACTACCCGATACCAACAACCCAATTTTAACACAATTGGTCAGTGCTGTGGACGTACATTACAATAAGGGACAATAAAAGATGACTACATAAACACTCAACTTCCACAACCTTTATATTCAACGTGCTGGACATGTTAGCCTGCAACCCCTGATATCGAATCAAAATGTGAGCCAGTATGGGCTCATGAACACACCGGTGTAACATGAGCAACAATAAGCCAGACGACATGTAAACATGTTGCAAACCGCTGTTCCATCTTACAAATTTGTCACGCACGTCTAGGTATTTTTGATATTTTTGAAAGTTTTAAACATTTCCACATCTTTTATATTCAACGTGCTAGACATCTATCTTAGTGTGCAACCCCTGACACAATCAAAATCTGAGCCAGTAGGGCTCATGAACACACCGGTGTAGCATGAGCAAAAATAAGACTGACGACAAGTAAACTTGTCGCAAACCGCTGTTCCATCTTACAAATTTGTCATGCACGTCTAGGTATTTTTGATATTTTTGAAAGTTTTTAAACATTTCCACATCTTTTATATTCAACGTGCTGGACATCTTAGTGTGCAACCCCTGACACAATCAAAATCTGAGCCAGTATAGGCTCATGAACACACCGGTGTAGCATGAGCAAAAATAAGACTGACGACAAGTAAACATGTTGCAAACCGCTGTTCCATCTTACAAATTTGTCATGGACGTCTAGGTATTTTTGATATTTTTGAAAGTTTTTAAACATTTCCACATCTTTTATATTCAACGTGCTGGACATCTTAGTGTGCAACCCCTGACACAATCAAAATCTGAGCCAGTATGGGCTCATGAACACACCGCCATAACATTAGCAAAAATACGGCTGTTCCATCTTGCACATTCGTAATGCACGTCTAGGTATTTTTGATATGAAATATTATAATCATCAATGATGATAAGGGCTTATTGGATGCAAAAGCATGGTCTTTGATGCAGATATGTTGGATGGTCCTGAAAAGGGCTTTTTTTTTTTTTTTTTTTTTCATAGGCCAGGGGTCAGGGACCCGTCACTATTGCTAAATTTGCTATCAGACATTACGACGTCGCGCGTGACAACTTCCAAGCGCAAAGCGCATACACCCCCGACTGTATTGTGCATTGCGCTTCGGTCGCCCAATGGGTGACCTGCCACCATAAATACCATAACCACGTCACATGTGACGTTGCATGAGAGGGAGTTGAATCCAGCTGCGACTTCCGTCGTCTGCTGTCACGGCATATTCCTTCAAATTTCTCGAAAACCACTTCGTTGTTCTGGTTGAAACTTCGCGACTGTGTGTCTGTAGCACTCTTGAATATAATTTCAGCTAAGTTTCGGAATCGCTCGATCTGTACGAGACCGTCCCTTTAAGGCTTCTCATTGAAATAGAGAGCCCTGAGGGACCTCTCGCAGAGGGTTGCTGCGCTTGAAGGGCAAGGGGGAGCCACAGTGCAAACTGGGGACAGCAGCGGTATCCTCGAGGAGCTTTTCAAGGAGCCACTGTCCACCATCCAGGAGTGGGACGCCCTTGAAGAGGAACTCCAGGACAGCGCCACAAGGAAGGCCGTAGTAAGTGCCACAAATAAGTAAACCTCATGTTATTTGGCATAGCCCAACCATACTTACAATATCTTAAGCAAGTGTCACTGCGCCTACTGCACACACACAAGTGACGATGTCACATAGAGGACTACAGTAGTGTACAACCGTTTTTGTTGTTAGCCAATCAGAGTAGTATACAAAGAATATTACTGGGGAGGGAGAGTTTCCCAAGCTATCTTTACAAACTCTGAGGAAAAGCAATATGCTGAAGGTTGTCAAGGTAACTTGATCGATTTATGCAATACAGGCCAGAAATACTTTGCCTACACAGTCACTTACATGTACGCTCTGTCAATCTGCCCTTATTATTAGTAGTAGTAGTTGTAGTAGTAGAATCAGTATTACTGTGACGTCTACACAGACTACCAACTACTTACGCTATTGTTAGTATGGCATTTTGCCCTTTTGTATTGTGAGTGACCTCTGTGTGGTAAAATGTAACGAACTATTTTCATATTGTTTAGATGAGCCGACTTGCTGTTGTAGGGGGAAGCAACCTCAATGATGTGGTGCGCCTCATCATGGAGACCTGCACACGAAAATCCCTGCAGCAGCAGGTAACGGTTGAGGGCCGTAATGGTAAACGGGCCTTCAAGGGTACGCAATTATTCGCGTGCGTGCTTGGTAAGTCACATTTTGCATGTTTTTGCCTTGCTTTTATATTGCCCATCTTTCCTAAATAATGAAAGCTGTGCTGAGTGATGAACATGAGACTGATCTTGCAGTTCATCAGGTTCCTTCAGTGTATTTTCTCGGAACCTGTTACTGTGGTTTCATCCTGATACTCAACGTGAACATGTAGATCAATCGGCTGTTGGCAGTCGCCTGGGAAACTTCTGCAAGATTCCATGAGAAGAATGAAACCCATGATTTGTATGCTCAACTAATAGACTGGGCTAGTGCATTTTCTTCATATGTGTACATAAATTATTAAGTCCAACATTTTTTCTCATGAATAGGTGAAATTTTCACAGCTTTTCTCAAGATAAGGTTATCCTTAACACGTTATTTGTGTGGTATTAGTAAGAATCCCAATGACATGTATGAGCTGATTGAAATGCAGGAGCTGCACCTTATGGTCGTATCTTGCTATGATATCAGCAACACCAAAAATTATGAAGACATGTACACCTGAAACACCCTTCAATGCTATCTCACAAGAAACATCACTTCACGTGTGTGTTTGGTGAGTGGTATTTCGGTGGTAGTTATCCTTCGCTGCTGCTCATGTGTTACATTAGGAATGTAACAGAGCCTCATTAGTTTCGTGGTTGTGCCATTGATTATATGGAAGCATGAAAACTGCAACTCTAATAGATGAACAACCTTTTTTTGTGGTGATTGTTTGTGAATGTGATATACATTTTCTGTAAATTAATATGTGCTGTTTTATTTTTTTCAAAGCGGCTGTCCACAAGCGGATGAATATCCTCAGCATTGAGGTCACCGACAAGGAAATCACCTCCAGAATCGGCAGGTACCTCATGTGTGCCATAGACAGGGAAGGCGGGAGAAAAGAGAGGTTGACGAAAGATAAATAAATGTGCAATCTTTGCCTTTATGACTGACTTGTTGTGCTTTCTAGAAGCAAGGAAAAGTACACAGTTATCCAGCATCACATAAATATGAATGTACAACCATAACTTAACCCGAGACAAGGGGACGCAAAACAACGAACAAAGACAAAGTCTCTCGTTATGAATATACAATTTGATCCGGCTTGACAACGGTATACAAAGCGGCAGATTTTGTCGGCATCATGTCGGTGCGCGACATCGGCCCAACTCCGGGGCATGTTGCAGATCGGACATCGGGCCGACATCCAGAGTGTCGGCAAGTGGACATCGGTTCAATGTCGGCCCGATGTCTGTGTGCTGCTTGGGCACTTGTGCAGCACGTCGTGCAGCCGCATCTGCGCCTGAGTTACCAGATAAGCCCACATGATCGGGAATCCACTGCAGAGAAAGAACGTGACCATTTGCACAGAGCCGATTGTGTGCCTGGATGGTCATGCTCGGCAGATGGTCATGCTCGGCAGGCCACGTATGATGGTGGGTTGGGAAGACAGCAAAAGGAGGAGGGACGCCCTGCTGTCAGTAAGGACAACCCAGGACTTCTCAGGTGGCAGACCAGCAATGTACTCTAGGGCTGCGAAGATGGCATACAGTTCCGCCTCAGTAGAGGACACAGGATAGGGCAACGTGTAGGCTTGTGCGTGGTCCGTATCTGTGACGTAAAAGGCTGCCCCTGATGTGTCACGCATCACAGATGCATCTGTGAAGATTTCACGACAACTGGGGTACGTGGAGTTGATATGTGCCAAGGAGAGCTGATGGGCTACTACTGGAGGAGCTTCATGTTTTCAAGGAAGGTCCGGGATTGCATGTTGAATGACGGGATGACGGACGTTCAAGGGTCCACATAGCTGGCGCAAAGGAGGGAGTAGGTGTCGTGGGCGGGAGATAACCCCTTGGGCGGAAAATGGGAGTACCGAAGGCGGAAGCAGGGCAGCTTTCTGCACTCTGACAAAGGGGATGGGAAGGGTGGGTGAGACAGCGGGCGTATACGCGCAGGGTGGTTGAGTCCGGTAGAGTAGGAATAGGGTGTTCTCTAGCTTCTGCGAGGATGGAGTAGGTCTCTGTTGTCCAAGGGACCCCTAGGCAGACACGGAGGCTGCGGGCTTGAAGGTTGAGAAGCTATCGGTCTTGGGTGGGACTGATTCCATGGAGGATAGGGAGGCTATACCGTAGCTTCCCCAAGAGAAGAGCCGTATGGACTCGGTGGAGGTCACGGCTGGAGGGGCCCCAGGACGCACCTGCGACACGCTTAAGGACGTTAACCAGGCTTGAAGCTTTGGCAACAAGTGTCTTCACGTGAGGAGACCATGTCAAGCCTCGGTCAACGGTAAAACTCAAGTAACGGCAGGTTGAGACAAATGTGATGGGCGACCCAGCAAGGGATAATAGGTACTTGTGAAATTACTTCATTGAAAAGGCCATGGCTACAGTCTTTGCAAGTGAGATCGTTAGGCCTCGGTAGGCGAGATAATGACATATTGTGTCCAAGGAGCCTTGCAGACGACGTTGGATCGCATCATGACGAAGGGCAGATGTCCAAATACAAATATCGTCCGCATAGAGTAAGTGCGTTTTGGCAGCTGTGCTGAAAGGGAGGCCATGACGAGATTAAACAATAGGGGGCTGAGTAGCTACCCTGTGGGACGCCTCGTTGGATGTGATGCGAAGCAATATCCCCGTCCGTAGTGTGTACAAAGAGAGAGCGGTCTGTGAGGAAGTCTCGCAGCCATTGTGGGAAGAGAACTCCTACGTTGGCATCTTGGAGTGCTCTCAAAATTGCCTTGTGTTGCACACTGTCATACGCCTTCTTAACGTCTAGGAAAACAGCGGTGGACAGGAAGCCATCCGCACGAGCTTGTTGCAGTTCACTGACCAGGGTAAGGACACTATCATGCGACGACCGCTCTGGGCGAAACCCCATCATTGTGGCCGGGAAAAAACCTGTGCTCTCTCGGTACCAGCTGAGCCTTTTGAAGACCATTCGTTCCAGTGTCTTCCTCACACAGCTGATAAGGGCTATCGGGCGGAAGGAGTCCATGTGGTGAGGAGATTGGCCGGGTTTGAGCAGGGGAACTACCACTGCGGCTTTCCATTCCTCGGGAAATCGCCCTTGCCGACAGCTGTCATTAAATATGCGTAGGAAACATAGTCTCCCCGCATAGGGAAGATACTGAAGTGCTTTGTACGAGATCTGGTTCTCTCAGGTGAGGTATGCTGTGGTGATGCACTTAGTGCAGCATCCAACTCCATGAGAGTAAAAGGCAGGTCTAGGGCTGCGTTAGTCGTACATTGCGCTACTTCAGGAACAGTTTCGCGGGTGAAGGTGAGGCGGGTACAGAACTCCTCTGCAATTTGCAGTTTCGTGCGCGACATGGCCAAAGAGAGGGAGCGGAACGGGTGACGTTGTACTACAGGAGTCGAGAGTCCCTTGAGCACGCCCCAGATTTGAGACAGGTCAGGCCGCCCGGGACATACGGTGACGTACGCTACCAGGTGACGTACGCGACGGTGAGGTCGAGACAGGAGGAGAGGTAGGTAGACAGGGGGGTACGGGGCGAAAGGAAAGCTTCCGCAGACGACGCTGTATAGCTCTTTGTATACGTTTTGCTGCCTGCCGGTCTTGCATCGTGCCCGCCGTTCGGCACATCGTCCAAGGGCTCGGAGCCGCTCATATTCCGCATCAACGGCTGAATTGAAGTGGAACACGGTAGGTCATAGCCATAGCCATAGCCATATATATCACTTCAAAGGGTTGACTCGAGTGCCCCTGCGAAGTGATGCCAATTGGTCCACTTGACGGAGTGTGAGATAGGCGAGCGGCGGGCGCGTGGGATGCCAACTAGCACAGGTAGGTGACCGCTGCCAAGAGTGTCGGCATCGACACTCCAGCGGAGCCGGTTGGGCTAGGGACGCCAACGCGACGGTGAGGTTGAGACAGGAGGAGAGGTAGGTTGAATGGATGAAGGTTGGCGAGCCGTCGTTTAACACGCAGAGGTTTCTGTCTGTAAAAAGGTCTGCAAGACCCTGGCCGCGGGTATCCGTATGCGTGCTGCCCCAGACGGCATTTTGTGCATTAAAATCCCCGCAAAGCACGAAAGGTGTAGGGAGGCCATTAATAAGTGATCCCAACTCGGCCACATTGTATATGAGTGCTGGTGGAATGTATAGAGAGACGATGGTGAGGTCAAGTGAACCGACACGAACCAAGCAGCAGACGTAGTCCCCGATCCCATCCATCTGCAGATCACGTTGCATCACTGGGAGGTCGGTCCGGACAAAAATCGCGGCACGATTAGTCTGTCCACGAGGCTCAGACACAAAGGTGAGGTAGTTTGAGAGATGGAAGTCCGCCCTAATGCTATACTCTGAAATGCGCAGTACCGGGAATTTATGGCGCCACACGAACTGGCGGCAGTCAGATAATTTCGAGGGCAAGCTGCGCGAATTCCATTTTAGATCGTGGTTGTCTGGTAGTGGGCTAGTGTAGTGCGACGGCGACCGTTATTCATTGTGCGCAGAAGGGGATGGGCCTTTGCGTAGAAGAGGTTCAAGGGCAAGCATAGCTTGGACCGCAGGTAAGTCTGCTGCTGGGAGCTGCTGGACAATTGCTCTTAAGGCGGTGAAAAGCATTGTTACAGTTGTACCAGATTACAGTTGCGGCAGAACCAGGAGTTCGTCGTCCTGTGACCTTGGGCAGTTGGCGTGCAGCTTTTGGTATGGGTTGCTTCACAGCAGAGGCAAAGGACTGCGTCGAGCCGTGGTGAACGTGTGCTGGTAGCGCTGGCCTGCCAGTCAGGCGCGGGAAATCGGCAGTACGAGAGGTAAAGCCAGGAGTCGAGCAGCCATTTGTTGGAGAAGTATTTAGTACTCGCCGTCGGTTCGCGGCCACTGCCGCTCTCCCGACGGTGCAGGCACGGTAGGTGCAGTGGCGTATCTAGGGTGTGGCAGGTGTGGACAGGTGCCATGGGCGCCAGGTGAACAGGGGCGCCATTATGTGGTCGGGTGTGAATGTGCCAGGTCGGGCACTCAACCTGGCACATTCATAAATGATCTAAAGCAACCGCCATTAGAGAGGTTGTAGTGTGAAACCTAGTGCGGACCACACGAAAACGCATGCCCAAGGACATCATGTTGACCATGTTGCCATGGGCGCAGGTAGCTCTAGATACGCCACTGGGTAGGTGGCATTATGCTGACCACCACAGTTTGCGCACGTGAGCTCGCGTCGCGAAGTGCACTGTTTATAAGCATGTGGGTCTCCGCACACCTTGCATCATTGGGCACCGCGACAGTCGCGAGCAATGTGACAAAACTTCTGACAGCAAAACATTGAGTAGGCGGCTCAATGTGTTCTGACGCGGGGAAGTATGTGAACCCGAGAGGAATTTCCGCTGGCAGCGCGTAGCCAGGTTGAAAGGTTAAGAGCACACTAGACTTGACGATGGAGGAAGGGAGTTGCCTCAGGACAGAAGCCGCCGATATTTCGAACAGAGACTGTTCTTCTTCTGGGCCCAGAAGAAGAACAGTCTCTGTTCGAAATATCGGCGGCTTCTGTCCTGAGGCAACTCCCTTCCTACATCTCTACCGGTTCGCTGGATTTCTACCCATCTAGACTTGATGATGGCTTTCGCAGAGTCGTCACTCTCCCGAGAATAAGCTAGTTCTCGTTGAACCTCAGTGACACCACTTGAACAAAAGTAGTCAAGGAGCTGGGCCTCGCTGTAACAACGAGGGACGCCAGTGAATCTGCCGGTGGTACGTAAGTAGGACTGTGGGATAGACGCTTGGACTGCTATTCCGGCGAGTACCGTAAGGCCCAGTAACCGTTGTGCGGAGGGCTCGGATTAGACATGGACGACGAGAGTGCCATATTTATTGATTCTGTGGCGGAGGACCTTCTCTTGCGTCGTGGTGAGCACTCCACGAGCTATTAAGTTGGGGTTAACATTCCAGAAGGAGTCCGACTCAGTGAGACATCTGAACACAACCGGGATCCCGTTTGGTCGATTCTTCTTATACGTGACTAGCTGGAACAGCGATGCATCAGTCTCATGGGTAGGCTTGAGAGTAGGGTCAGGCAAAACATCTATGGACTGAGTGTCACCATTCGTTCGCAGTGAGGACTCCCCCTCATCTTGAGGGTCATCAAGAAGTTCCGTTTGCGAGGTCCCTGGCGCAAGCAAACGGTCTTCACTTAAGTGTCGTCTGACCGGGGAGCGACTCCTGTCACCCCCGTTGGGCAGATCGGGTCGGGCCGGGTCAGTCGCGGCCTTAATGTCGCGGGCTCCAGGTGTCCTGCGACACCACCCGCTGCCTGTCATGGGTGCACCGTAGAAGTTGATAGAGGTTGAAGATTACTGCGGAAACCAAGGTAAATCAGAGAGCAGAAAGAATGCGTCCTTGCTGTTGATCAAAGGGAGGAAGAGGGGGAGTTGATGATAGTTCATGTCGCTTCTTCTTCCGAAGAAGGTGGCGGGTAGAAGGTACATAGAGCCACAGTCAACCTGAATGGCCACGAGACGCAGCCTAATCATTACAGAGTCTATTTTCATGCATATACAGAGTGTGAAGCACGAGTAAGCGCACAGCCCAGAAAGGACGAAACAATTTGCAGAGTAATCACACATTCCCTGTTTACAACACAAAGGCCCCAGTACTATCAGATGCAGTAGATATCTTCACGAGCAGTAGATATCTCACGAGGAGAATTTCGTCGGCTGCTGTATATAAGTGAGGTGTAATCGATAACAATTCGGTAGTCATGCACGTTTTCGTTCAAAGCCCCGCTTATCTCCCTAATTCATCTATCTCTCATGTGCTCCGTATGGAAACTGTCACCGACCGGCAAAATGTACATTGTGTACCTACAGTATTCCTCCACGAAGTGGTCAATATACCGCTTTAGGAAGCTGTTTCCTTTCTTTAAATATCCCTTCTGGCTTAATACTGGAGTACACAAAAAAAGCTTAACCATATCAGGAAGAGCGACGATAGCCCTTTCGCAAGGACAGCAAAAAGAGAAAAAGTGTTAGTGAAAAATCAGTTCCGCTTCGTGCAATTCCCTTGTATATGTCGTTGTCCTTGGCTATGTGCATACGTAACGTTGCTTGATTCACAGCATAATGTACAGAAAGTAATTGTCTTTAACTATAGTTCTTACTCGGCGTAAATAGCATTACAGTGCCGAGTTTACATTCGGCGAGTTTACATTTTCTATCTTGAACGATCGTTCAAGATAGAAAATGTAAACTCGCCAAACAGCCTCACGTGTGATGACCTAGCGCAGTGTTTCCCAAAGTGTGGTCCGCGGACCCCTGGGGGTCCGCGAGAGTGTCCGTGGTGGTCCGCGACCGTCTCTCACATTTCAGTGAGGACTTTCGTCCCCACAAACACGCGCTCGTACATGCAGCCCGATTTCCAAACACCCAGAACTTCCAAAATTTCTACAAGCATGCTTGAACGGCTAGCTTCTAATTTCTGATAGAAGAGTCCTGCAATGCACGTTTGTCCACGTCATACACATACAAACAAGAAGAAGAAACCAGTCCGGAATCGTTTCTGAAGCTGTATCGAAAGCACGCAGCAGCTGACGAGGTTGCTGGTTATGCACTGGCTTTGACGATGTGTGCGTGTGTGCGTGCGTGTGTGTGTGTGTGTGGGGGGGGTGAATTGGTTCTCATCGCTTCCGGGGGTCCGTCATCGCCAAAAGTTTGGGAAACACTGATCTAGCGAACACTGAACACATATTAATTAACTGCTCCAGATACGGTGTCCTGTAATGACCCCAGAGCCGCCTTGGAAAGACTGGACCACAGTCCTCTAGACTTAGTGAAGCTCCTCGAAGAATGGCCGAGGGATCTTAGACAGCGTGCGACAGCTGCTTTAATGACATTTCTTGTGGACAATGTAGCGCCTCTAACTTTTTAGGCTAACTGATTTTTATTCTCAAGTGTTTTGGAGTAGCCGGCTCCTGTGTTTTGTAAGAGCCTCCATCTTCATATTCTACCTTACTAACTCTACCTCTAGCCTATGTTGATCGTACTGGATTTGAGATCTAATTTCATACAGAACTAGAAGGTTAACGGAGCTTAGGTACTGAGGCAGTGTAATATGTAGATTGCGACCATTCGCCCTTTCCTTGCCATACAGAAGTTCTGAAGAAATTCTGAAGGAAGATGAGCTCATGTTTGCTTGGTGGGGCATCAGTCGTCACAACAGCTGACAATATAAAACTTGTATTGACAACAGATGTGGGAAACACAGTTACTAAACACGCGCGTGCTTAAATTTCTCAATTTTTATAGCCACAAAACGGGACACTGTCGCAAATTATTTATCAAAACTGTACAGTTCCGTATTATACAGATTTCCATTGGTGGTGGTGGTCATGGTGGTGAAGCTGAAAACTGCTCGCCGTGGTTGGCCACGCTGATTTAAAGTACTGCGGACATCCAGTAGCTCGGGCGATGAAAATCAGCCATCGGAAAGGCACTGTAACGAAAAAGAAAAAAAAAGTGCGGACGCCGAAATGTCCGTTGTCCGTAGTAAATGCTGCGCATTCCAGAAATGGCGACTGGTGTACATCGCTACGGTGTTGTAAAGGTAGAATGAATGGATAGTTTGTCAAGGTACTCCGGGATACCGGTTTAAACATGGTCATGCTGAGGAGAGGTCTGGTGAAAGACAACCAGGTAACTGGTCGTTATGGAGTGGCACACTTGGCTGACGGGACGCCGCATTCGCTACTCGAGGCAGTCAAAAGTATTGCGACGCCATATTTGTCGAGGAAGGTGGTGGTGTGCTGCATGAATGCGCCAGTATGTGGGTGGGAAATATGACGGGCCCGAGGATAACTGAGCGGAAGTCTGCAAAACACTCAACAAATGGGGCCCATACAGTCGTACGTGCTATTCGGCACAGATCGAGCAAATTTGATTGTGCTAAATGGTGAAAGGCAACTGAGGTTTGCTCCTGGTTACACGACTCCCATACAAAATGATGCAAAATGAGCAATGGATGCGTCAACAATGTATAGACAAACATGGGTTTTGATTCCAACAGCCGACAGTGTACACCAGTCAATGAGAGTAGAGCACGGGGAATTTGGTTTGGAGAATGGACAGATTAGGTCCAGGGGACAAGGACATTTCGCTTTTCTGTTTAGTAGCATCAAACAAAGTGCAAAGTGTTTGGGACAATGTTCTGGGATGGGGAATTGAGATTTTGCGAAGAGATTGATCAGTATAGAGTTGTGCAATGTCTTGCGACGTGGGGGGTTATTGTCATGGTTGTGTTCACACCTGGGCGAAAAAGAATCTCGGGTGTGTGTGTGGGGGGGGGGGGGGGGACGTGCAGACTGTGTGACGTAAGGGGCACGGATAGAAGTGCACCGGCATTGTGTTCTGCGAGGAAAAAAACATCGGGCTGACCGTCTGCATCGGCTTCGAGTTCTACCTCCCGGCTCTTGGTTCTGATTGATATGGGTTCTGGGTCACACCTATGAGTTCTTGATTCCGGATGTCGGTATGCTCACCTGATTCCTGTCTCTGCTTCGGAATATTGCTCGGATGCTGGCGTTGCGCTGTCAGTTACTTCTGTTGGGTCTGCATGCGAGGTGCTCCTTGTACAAGCCTGCCGCATTACAATCCGGACCGAGAAAGCTTGTAATAGACCCCTGGATTTTCATTGTAATATTGTATTATCTCCATGGACTGTCCATTTCGCGACGAAAAAAAAAAAAAACTACGATTGCTTTGCGATGTTTCGAGTTCAAGTAAGGAAATCAAACCACCATAATGAACAGCGAAAACCCTTATGAGCATAGAGCTCAGGTGTTTAAATGTAAGACCAGTTCGCGCGGATAACGTCACACTCTAGCGGTAGCGCTGCAGTCAGCAGATCGTCTGCTTGGTGTGGGCAAAACAGTAATTGGAGTGATCGTTTTCATGCAAAGTAGACATGCCGCAAAGCCGTGTATATAATTCGGGCACTCGACCCGATGAAGGAAGGTAGAGGCGAAATCTCTTTTTATTAGTTTCTGCGCAACGCAGAACAAAGTAATCGTTTATCGCTGCCGCCCCCACCCCTACACCCCAGTTAAACGAAAAGATTCCATGACATCGTCAGTGCGACATTCCCCCACGATACCTGCGTACAAATAAACAACGCTAACATGAATCGGTGCACCGTAGCAAATTACCGCTGTTTTCACAAACGTCCCGACCAAACAGCTAGCGTATTTTGAAATAATTGTATGGAACCATTGACTTGCATACGGTGGCACAATATCAGCAGTTAATTGGCTCAGTGAAAATATCAGATAAACTACAATGCAATTGCGATTGGCGGCATATTTCGTGGCTGGGATGTCTGGACCTGTCTGTTGGTCTTGTAGCGACACTTGTGTGACTTTTTCAGAGCTCTAAATTATTCGGGTATTGCCGAAGGAGACAGGCGAGAGCGGTGCAGCAGTGCAACACGACCGATGTCGCTTTCGCGGAAAGCATACACACGCTGCGTTCAGTTTGTTTTGCCCATACCAACCCCTCCTACGCGCATATAGCGCCTCTTGTTTGTAAACATTAAAGTGGTCTGTTCGGCCTTTCTTTTTTAAATTCTATGACTTCACCCTGTATACACTGAGCCCTTGTGCATGTCCGTTTCGAGTCGTGAACGTGTATGGGCTCATCTTAGCGGTAATTACACCTGAATCATTTCGCGAACCGATAACATAGTTTTGGTTCGGTTCTCTTCCAGTTCAGAAAGAACCATTGTTTATATGTTAGCATAAGAGTCCTCGCTACGAAAGAATCGCGGCGTGGTCTGTCTGCAACCACAGAAATGGAGAGAGTAGCTGCGGAGAGCGAGAGCACAGGTGGAGCGCGCGCGGAAGTGGGTAACAGGTGAGAGGTGGACTGCAAGGCGCGCATGCGAGGTGAGCAGAGAGGGAAGGAGATATAGCACGTGAAGAGCGCGACGCGGCGCGCTGGCAGTGCTGCTGTGGTGTTCAGACGTGTCCGCGTGGGCGCGCCATGGGTTATGAAAGCTGTGCCCCCAACTATTGGAGTCCAGATCAAAGTAAAAGACAGACCAGTTAGAATTGTACAACCTAACATGCACAGCTCCTGGATCACCGCATAACTGCAACACATATCGACACAGCTCCATTAGATTATTCTGAAACACGTGTTCCTTAAGCGAAAACAGCTCCCTGTGGTTCAGGCGAATGACATTACGATTCACAAATCGCAAAGAGGAACGTACCACGAGGCTATGTACCACTACGCCAAAACACACCCGCAAAAGTTAGTGTACGTCGTACTAGGCCGCTTGACGAGCATCAGCGGCCTCTTCATAACCAACAAGGAAGGTGACATGAAATTCCACCACAGAAAGGACAATCTCAACAGGAACTCAGCGAAAGAGTTCGTGCGCCTAGAAAACCATCGCTTACAGACCTTCACGCCAGAGTTCCTAACCATGATGGCTGACGACGGGGTTGTGGTAGCGGTCGTCGATGTACTTTCTTTGAAAGCACACTGGCGCGATGTGACTAAAGACCCCTGCCTAAGGAAGGCGTCCTTACTCTCGGAGACCTGAATGGACCCTTGTGACACCTTACAGATACTTGGCTTCGCGTACGTGTGTGGGACAAAGCGGGAGCGGAACAGAGCAGCCGGTGGAGCCATTTACGCTCGCCATGGTTTCCCCGTAACCGAGGTTGACCTCACGAAGCAGGTGCAAAAGTTTGTGCAGTCCGTTTACCCTCTGCCGCACCAATGCTGCTGGAGCAATACCGTAAACGAAACCATCGAATAAAGATGTCAAACATAGCATTTGATGAGTCCTCGGGTGTACAACTAAACTGTCTTCCAATGGGGGAAGAAATGTGTGTGCCAAAGGACAAAACAAAACAGAGAGCTTGTTCACGGCGTCATGTGTACAACAGAAAGACGCCTGTTCCTTTTGGAGCAAAGGCCGAAAAGACCATGCGTTAGCGTTGCGTAGGGACGTGTGACGGGTAGTGAGTTTGTGAGGGGTCGTTGAAACGTTGTGTGGTGTTTGTGAGGAGTCGTCGAAAGGTTGTGCACCGTTGTGAAGGGGAGTTACCAAACGGTTTTGATGCTAACGCATTTCCGTCGGATCCACCAATAGATCGGCCACGTTTTTTCGGTACCATTTATGTATTTATTCTGCTGCAAACCTGTACCCACGTGCTGCCGTTTACTTTTTCACATACAAGAGGGTTTCGACGTATACGCACACTCGTTGGACGTGCAGTCACCGAGTCACGTCGGGTGTAATCTCTCGTTGAATGTAGTGACCTGAGGACGTATCAGCCAAAAGAGTGTGACAAGAGAATTAGCACTCGTCATGAATGATGAATTTAAACCTTTATTTTCTTTCTTTTCTCTTTTTTTTTTGTTTGGTTCGGGTTCAGCTCCACGACAGCGCAAAATATCGGTTCAGTGAAGCGGATTTTGAGAAGATTAGCATGGGTTAAAAGCAAGCACATCCTTACGATTCTCAAGCAACACAAATGTACTTTGTTGTTGTTGCTGTTGGCACACCAGTGGGTCACAGCAACGCTGTGTGTTACAGATCTGCATTTCAGGTGCAACGTCACGATAGCATTCTGCACCCTCTATGTTCACTCACCGTATACACCCTTTTACATCCTAAGAGCAGCATTCAGGGACACCCTCTCTGAAACCCGGCTTCATCTGATAACAGAGGACTACGCATGGAAGCTAAGTTTACAGGGTGGTGCCTGAGTACGGGAGGAGGAACAGATTTGGGCAAGGAGAGGAGGACATATCTGGGGGCGAACGATTCCCTTTTCGCGCCCTGACCTGATAACAACACCGATGACACGCCAGGGAGCTTTCGCGTAAGAAAAAGAATAAGAATGATGTATAACTGTGGGAACGAGCATGAGGCTTTCCAGATATCGGGAGATTGTCGGATAAAATTGGCAGGTGGGCACCTGTGATAGCCTTCTGACGACAGATTGACTAAATGCGAGTTCTAAGGGTGCAGCAAGAACAACAGCTACGGTCTGCACACGATACACAGACTACGTAATATGATGACCGTCAGTATCAAGTTGGTATCAAGACTTATTACGAGCTAAAATAGACGAAACTGACAATTTGGCGCCAGTGAGTGTCATTTGGGCGACGATTTGGCAAAAGGTCTGAAGTATATAGATTGGGCCGGTTCGTGTAAATCCACAGGCGACCAAAGAACAAACACGAAACAACAACAGAGCGACTTGTGTGTGATCTTGTCTCTTGCTTGTTCTTCGGTCCTTTGAAACTGAACGATTTGACCAAACGCTACTTCGCAGGCTGTAGCAAGGGAAACAGGTGTGGGCCGCGGACTCATTAAGCATGGATATACAGACTACGTAATTAAATGATGACATCTGTGATATCACGTTTATGTCCAGAGTTATTACTAAATGAAATGTAAGATATGGACAATTTGGCGTCTGCGAGTGCTGTGGCGATGCGAGTGGTGGCGTCTGCGAGTGGCAATGATTTGATCAAGCGCGACTTCGTTGGACCAGAGATTTTGGAGCAGAACTAAATACCAGAATCGAACGTGTGTATATTCCCAAATTCCAGCACTGTGGATAGGAATACAGAAGGTCACCGACACATGAGGCAGTGAAGAAGTAGAGAGCACTGAGTGAATTTTATTTTAGTGTATTTACAATACTGTTTACCCATACTTGGAGGTATAGTCGCAGGTGGATAGGTCACACGGCAATTTACAACACCACAACAACAGACAATTACAACAGATGTTGCAGTTTCTCACTTAAAGTCCCATGTCAGATATTGCCTTCCGCAGGTAGGAAAATTTGATTGGCTGAAGTGTGGGAAAGACAAATCAGTGATGAAACCAAAACAACATAAAATGACCTTTTTTTCTGGGGGTTCATTTTGAAACGCGTTCGGTGGTGTGTTATCGCATCTCTAAATGACACTGCACGTCTACAGCCCCCCGCCTGGAAAGGAAACATTTCCGTAACGTGATCCAGCGGGTGAAGGTATTTATACCGGGGCGACATTCGTCCTTTACAACTACTAATGTAGGGTGCATCGGATGCACAGTACGGATCTTGTTGTGTTCAGTTTTTTCTTTTTTTTTCTTTTTTTTTGCGTGTTAGCGACGCGAAGTAACTGCGGCTATGAGCGGCGTACAGACGTCGACAGATGTCTGTTGTATTCATAGTATAGTTATGCGTAGAAAATGTAAGGTGCTCCAAAAATAAATTGCATTGCAATCAGCGAGTTTAGATCAGCTTGAAACTAAACAACGATAACGCGGTTTGATGGTGCGACGCGTTCCTTCAATCCCAGCCTATAGCTTTGAACTTGATCTCCAATGTTTATTGTAGATTTTCCAATAACCAGTTGTATGAATCCATGGTATGATGACTGGGATGGGATTGAGTATAGCCTGTATAGGGGAGTAGAAACTGGAACAGGGTAGAATATCGCCGGTGGCGATTAGACACCCCAACATCAAAAATAAAGTTGTTCATTAGCTGATTTTGAGATAACGCTAAACAAGTGCATTATCAAGTACATTATTTATTTCTCGCTAAAGATGAAGCAATGCTTAGATCAGGGTAACCAGGGCTCTCACACACGCGGGCTGCATGTGCATGGCTTGCAGTCAGCTATTCTGTGCCCAGAGGGCTCTTGACACCTCCTCCCCCCCCCCCCCCGAATAATGAAGAATTCGGAATGAAACCAGGTTTTCAGGCATTGTTTTTACCCTTGCTCGATGTAGTGCTGCTCCTGTCGACGTTAGGAAGTACATTCATACATTAGGAACTACACTGTAAGTAATATGATAATCATAGCTGGGCGGCCTCACTCATGAGGACCCTCATGAGGACGCCTCACCCTCACCTCACGACGATGAGGTGAGGGTGAGTGAGGCCAGACCACGCTGAAAGTTCCTCATGAGGACAGTCGTGAGGCATTGTCCCTCATGAGGCCCACCGTGAGGGCCCTCATGAGGCCAGTCGTCGTGAGGCCATCAATACGTGAGGGTACAAAGTATTCCGTGAGGAGCCTCACAGATGAGGCCGTGAGGCCCTTTGTGAGGAGCCTCACCGATGAGGCCGTGAGGCCTTTTGTGAGGAACCTCACCGATGAGGCCGTGAGGCCCTTTGTGAGGAACCTCACGGTTGAGGCCGTGAGGCCCTTTGTGAGGAACCTCACAAATGAGGCCGTGAGGCCTTTCGTGAGGAACCTCATGGATGAGGTCATGGGTCGATTCGTGAAGAGCCTCACGGATGAAGGGGAAGCCACTGTATCCCCTCGCTCGGAGAAGGCGTGCGTCAGATGACATCACTCTGCGCGAAGGGCCAATGGAAATTCGAAAATCTTCGAGGACCGCCATGTTCCGTTCTTAGGTTTCATTCCTCCTTATAGAGGGTGGTCCACCAACGATGATAGAAATTCATAGTGAAAGACGTTGGCCCCGGAGGGACTGCGGTCAATGGATTTTTTTTCTGCCAATAACTTTTGCCACATATTGGTAACATCTTTATTTCATTTTAATTGATGGAAAGTTAATTTCTTGAATTAAACTCCGAAATTTTCCAAGGCAACCTGACGTTTTCTTTGCGGAAATGGGTTCCCCGTGGTCATTTTTCTCAGTATAGCACATAATCCCACTCGTAATGCAATGGCAATTGCCGAAATAAATTCGTCGAAAATTCGTGGAGATGAGCCCTTGGCTCCGCCTCTTTTTTGACGGCTGTAAGTTTGAGCGCAAAGCTGCGAAGAAAGGAGGTTATATTGACAGGCCACACGAGTGGGGAAAGGGTTACAAGCCTTACCCACGGAACAAACACCCGCGGTGAGTGCGGGAGTCAGAGCTATCTGATCAAAAATGAGGTCACCTTACGTATTGACAGGTAGGGAAGGAAATACATTTTTGGACCGTTTTGCACTCCGGTCTCAGTGAATGCAGTGAACAAGTAAACGGCAGCGGTGGCAAGCACCGTGTATTCCAACCAAGAAAAAACAAGAATGATCATTGCTCTGGGGGCTGCAGGTATGGACTGTGACAGAGCAGACCTCAAATACAATGAAATGCTTCTAGGAACTAGGGTGGTGAGCTCTTGTACCATAAGGCGTGCATTTGTGAGACTGTCCACAACAGGAAGTTTCCATTCCGGTACCCAGAGCCTGTTACACCCAATCTCTGCCAGTGAGTCGACACAAACAGACCAGGCCCCGAAAGAAGTAGGAGATGATCTCCACGTGAAGTCTGCGCACCCTGGCAAAGTGAGTACAGGCATCAAAATCAAGTGTGTTGAGGATACTACACAAGCACAAACTCTACCCATACCACGTGAGCCTTCATCAACATTTCCAGCCGGGCGACAACCAGAAACGGCTGGACTTCTGTAACTGGATCGGATGTCGGACCCAGGAAAGCAGAAACTTTGTGAACAGGGTCATTTGGGCTGATGAGGCCCACTTCTGCCATAGCGCTCAAGTGAATCGACACAACGCGCATTATTGGAGCCAGCCAGACAAACCCACACTGGCTACGGAACTGCAAACATCAGTACGAGTGGGGATTGAATGTATGGGCCGGGATTTATAACGGAGCCACGGAGGCCAATCTTTTTCACGGGACTCCTAGATGCAAACCGCTACTGTAGCGAAATTTTAGATGCCGTGTTCAGCTTTATTGATGACCTGCCTCTTGCTGTACAGACCCGCGTGTGGTTTAAGCACGATAGGGCTCCACCTCACAACGCGCGGCGTGCAGTACAGCTGCTCCGTCACATGTTCCGGGAGAAGTGGGCTGGCCGATTTGGTCCAGTGTCATGGCCCGCCAGGTCTCCTGACTTAACGCCGATAGACTTTTACCTCTGGGGTCGCATCAAAGACGAGGTATACAAAAGCGAACCACGATCGCCGGATGACCAGCAGGGGAAAATCACTGCTTTTTGCTCGTCGCTTTCCAGATCCGAAATAAAAAGGACCGTGGAAGATACAATTCGGAGAGCCCACCTGTGCATTGCAGCAGATGGCGAACGCTTCGAACGCTTTTACGCTAATGATAACCTAATCAAAGTACACAGGAAGTGTGTTGAATATGAAGAAATCCGTAGCATGGTTGAAACAAACCAATTGAAAAAAGAAGAGAGCTGACAGGCGTTCGCGCATACAACTCTCTCTCTCACACACACATACACAGGTTCATGACAATAAGGTGGTGCAGAAAAACTACGAGACCGCTATATCAGCGGTCATAGTGAAAACAGCCGCGTACGCAGCCAAAAGGAAACAAACACCAGGGCTGGGCAGTATTACAAATACATTGTATTATAATACCGTTACTATTACCGTTAGTATTTGTATTACGTATTATAATACAAAAAAATTGAGTATTACTTGCATTGTATTACTGCAAAACTCGTAATACTTATGACCTGTCCTGTCTGAGGTGATGGGTCGTACACGTGTACACCTGCTGAGACGCAATGCGATTTGGAAAGATTGCTGCTGGAGGCCGTCGAAGATGCAAGGGAACCCGAAGTTGCTCAGGCACCGCCGTCCCCTGGACATACGGAATCTGACACGTTCTTCGGCTTCACTACACCAAGTGCCGCCACTGTGCCGTGCGAAGTTGGAAGTCCTCAAGTACATCGATGACAAGCGCGTAGACTACTTTAAAAGTGATAAAACCCCCGTTCCGGGGAACATTTTTAAGCGCGTGAACTTGTCCATGTTGGACGACTACCCATCAGTTAAGAGTGTTTTCTTAAAGTTCAACACTAATTTATGTTCGTCCGCGCCGGTTGAACGTTTGCGAACCTGCTACTCAGACCAAACAGACGATCGTTAGAAGATGGCGTATTTGAAAAGATGCTTCTTCTTAAGTGCAATCAACTGAAATAAACATGCGGTGACCGGACCGGTGGCTTCAGAAATATGTCTGGGATTCCTTTTCTAATAACTGTCTGCCACGGCACAAAAGTATTACTAGTATTACTTGAGTAATACAGGGAAGTAATAGTATTATGTATTATAATACTTGAAAATAAAATGTATTAGTATTATAATACAATTTTTTAGCAAGTATTATGTATTTGTATTATAATACAAATTCCTGCCCAGCCCTGACTAACACACTGAGCAAAACACGAATAAAGGGCTAAACGCATGGAGCGTTTTTCCGACGTTTTCAAGACGCGCGCGCGCTCGGCGTGCGTGTGACCTCGTAAAAACCAGTTTTTCAACGCGCGCGGAGGGCGTACGCCGGAATCTGTCGACTACAGATATTCGCGCGCGTCTGGGCGCGTTTTTCGAGAAGTAGACAGAACCATGGCCGTCGTGCGGCAGACAAGGTGGCGTATGAGCAGCTCGCATAAATTTTTGGGACATTATCCATCACACTAAATTTACGTGAACATTTCAATGGTATCTGGAATGAAGGAACGCAGGAACCACAGGAAAGAAGAGCATCTGCCCGTTGTAACAGATATTTGGGGTCGACGAATAGAGAAACAGTGGCATGCGTCACTCGCTCCGTACGCGTCCCATGCGTTTCGGGTGGTCGCTTCGCTGGCGTTTCTTGGCTGCGTGTGCGAGGCCATGGCGTAAGCGCGACGTTTTGACGCTGAGAAAACGTCCAATGCGTTTCGCCCTTAAAGGAAAAAGAGCGCGACCCTGAAACTGACGTGGGCAAAGCTGATACCTGGCAGCGGAACTCTTCTGTGGGTTGGGTTTGTAACCCTTTCCCCCTCGTGTGGCGTGTCAATGTAACCTCCTTTCTTCGCAGCTTTGCGCTCAAACTTAGAGCCGTCAAAAAAGAGGCGGTGCCAAGGGCTCTCATTTCCACGATTTTCGGCGAATTTATTTCGGCAATTGCCATTGCATTACGAGTGGGGTTATGCGCTGTACTGAGTAAAATGACGACGGGGTACCCATTTCCGCTAAGAATACGTTAGATTGCCTTGGGAAATTTCGGAGTTCGATTCAAGAAATTAACTTTCCGTCAATTCAAATAAAATAAAATAATTACAAATATGTGACAAAAGTTACTGGCAGAAAAAATCCCTTCACCGCATGTCTCTCCAGGGCCTACGTTTTTACTATGAATTTCTATCAGGGTTGGTGGACCACCCTGTATGAAGGCTACCATGAAGAATCTCACTTCAAAGGGGCATGCGACTTTTTCATTAGTGACCTTACAGATAAGTCATGACTCTCTTAGGCGGTCGCGTTATCTTGTTGCATAAGATAAAACCCTGAGAATAGGGAACACGATTTCGAAGTCGTGTTTTGAGCGCACCACTACCTCTTGTGGATTCGTTTTTCTGCCTGTTTACTGGAATAGCAGCCTCGTTTGGAGAGGCCCTGTACCGCGTTTCTGAAAGCGCGTGCAGCTGCTTTCCCCCGCTAAATTCGAATGGTTGCAACTGGACACACGCGTCCTGTGTTGTGCCAAAGGTGCCATGTGCTGTGTTTTTGTATTTTCATGTTAAACAAATGTTACCGCTGCTGGGAATGTAACGAGGCTTTCTTTTTATTTTGACATCTCTTGTTCTTAACAGCATAAAGCTGAATATGAAGCAGCCGTTACCGGGCTCCACAAAGTCTGTGCGACAGCAATAATGAAGGAAGTACTAAAGAAGGAACTAACAAAGCAGAACAAACAAATAACAATCAAAAAGATCTATGATGAAAAACCCGAGACTGGGGAAGAGACGAAAAACAGACGATGAAATTGAGAGTTTGTGTGCGTCGTCTGTTTTTCGTCTTTTCCCCAGTCTCGGGTTTTTCATCATGGAGTTGTAAGAATTTTCAAAATCTTTCTTTGTCTCTTCAAAACGAAGCCAGGAAAACTGGAATCCCCGTGACTGTAGCTCGCCTTTGAAATGTAAAAGAAGGGGAAGAAAAAACAACAATAAAAAGGCACGACCTGATTGCAGGTGCGATTAAGTACCATCGTTGCGCCCAAACACTTCAGCTGTGAGCGTATCCTCCGATTCTGGCAGCAGCGTCATACGGTTCTGAGAATCGAGTGCAGGATCTCTTCAAGCACTATTCCCCGCCACCACCCGATCATTTCCGTAACGGTACATCTGCACTGTAGTATTTCGGGCTCCACTTTACTGACGCCAAACACTAACGTTAAACCTCACTGTGACAGTAACAACTGTCAGCACATTTATCCAAGCACAGCACGAAACCCTGTAAACAGTTTAATGCCGCGCAGTATCATTAGTACCAACTACCGACACAGTAGATAAACGCCGACGTCTCATGTGAACATGACGGAAAGTTCTTTTGAGGCTCACGTACGTGTCTCCTAGTGACTTGAAGACACATGAGGCCATGAGGGCCCTCATGAGGTGAGGGCACGTGAGGATGAGGACACGAGAGGCCATGTGGGTCCTTATGTGGGTCTCATGTGGGGCCAGTTGACGAATGTACGTGAGGCGCCGTGAGGACATGAGGGCCCTCATGAGGTGAGGGCACGTGAGGATGAGGACTCCTGAGGCCATGAGAGCCCTCATGAGGTGAGGACAAGTGAGGATGAGGACCCTCATGAAGTGAAGATACGTGAGGCCATGAGGGTCGTGAATAGCCTCATGAGGTGAAGGCATGTGAGGATGAGGATGGTGAGGCCTTTCGGGATCCCGATGCCCTGAAGTGAGGTTCGTGAGGGAAAAATTTGAAATGGAATGTGAGGGTGAGGGCGACTGAGGTTAAGTTACTGGTGAGGAAAATTTGGTGAGGCTGAGTGAGGCTGATAAAGTCCGTGCTTCGTGAGGTGAGGATGAGTGAGGCCGCAGGAAAATGCCCACCTATGATGATAATTGAGAAATATAGTGGAGACAAGTGCAGAGAATGACATCATCTTAATTATTACACTAAGTTGCATACTTGCAGCATAGCAGCAGCCCCTCCGGATATCATGCGCGAAAAACTATACGGAGCACAGAGAGGCGCAAAGGAAAAAAAAAAAAATAGAGATGGAGTAGTTATGTACGAGGGTCATCGTGTGAAAATTTTTAATTATTTCTCTTTCCCTGCTTTTTTGTCTTTTTCACTTTGAAAATGCAAGCAAAATCAACAATACAGTGTGTAAACCGACAATTTCAGTGCTCCTGAACGTTGGGATAATCGTTCGTGAAGAACTATGTACGAAGAACTTGAAACGTCTTTCAAATTTTCAGTGTCTCATTTGCAATACAAGCTCATTTGTTTTGTGTCAAGTGAAGTTTTTCATAGACGTATATGCGAATGCCTAATGACTATACTGCTCAGCTGTTTACGCTAAGGTGCTTTGCTATAATTGCGGTCCTTTCCAGAGGTTTCATCACCCCCATCCCCCAGGGAGGTGTACACTCCCGCTGAATTTTTCCAACCACCGCCCTGTAGTTCACGAGATTTCCTGATACAGCTTGGCCACCAATGCACATACCCATAGATATGTATCCATAAAGATATACCCCCTATGGTTCGCTCCACTCGAAATCACGCAGACATCTTATCACGCCGGGTACCGCATCTTGGCTTCTATATGCATTCATGATAGTGCCAGCCGCAACAAAAATGACAAAGAAGAAATTGTCGTTGCTCTTCGGTGCTGATACGAGCTGCGCAACGGACTAAAATTTGATACCTTCCTTTTGAATTCAGCATGAGAGAGCCGCGAAGATATGGCAAGGGAAAAAAACCTTGCCAAGATGGCACAAGTGAACTTGCACGGCAAATCGCCGGCAGTTCGAACATTTACACGGCAGCAGACACTTACGAGCACTGGTGCCTAAGTCTGGGGAAAAGACATCATAGATGAAAATACATATCCGTTACGAAGCCGTTTGAATTTCACTGTTCATGGTAATTAACCAATTTTTCTCGAAGTGCAGCAAGCATAGAGAAGTCCATGATTCGCTTACACGTCTACCTGCAAGAAATGAGCCACAGTCTCCTTCTGAAACATTGCATCACTTGCCAACTTCTTTGAGAAAAGTAAAAAGTAACCTTTCTGCAACTCCACTGATGGCAGGGGCACCCAAGGAATACACCACAAAGAGCCACTGGTGTATTCTGCATCAACTATACTTATACTAGGCTCTTGTACTGGGAACACTGGTGACCGCAAAATTTGGAAAAGGCGCCTGCAGAGCCCTTTAAAAAGGGGCAAAACCCTTTGTATCATGGTGCCAAAGGCATATTCGAGACGGCTTATGCTATTGCCCTTCGCACTGGGATTGTAACGAAGGCGACCGCAAAATCCATAAAAGACCGCAGCAGAGCCCTTTAGAACGGTTGAAGCCTCTTTAATCATGGTTCCAAACATATATTATTAACGGCTTATGATGCTCTTCTACTGGGATTGCAACAGAAGCGACCACAAAATTCGGAAAAGGCAGCAGCAGAGTCCTTTAAAACGTACGAAACCCCTTGTCTCATGGTATCAAAGGCATATTCATGACGGCTTATGCTATGCCTTTCTACCGGGATTGCGCAAGAGGGGACCGCAAAATTCGGATACGGCGGCGGCAAGGCCTTTTAAAACGGGCGACACTCCCTGTATCGTGGAGCGAAAGAAAGAAAGTTATCAGTGGCTTGGGGGTGCAATGCTATTCTGCTGGAGTTATAACACAGGCTATCGCCAAATTTGGAAAACGTGGCAGCATAGCCCTCTTAAACGAGCAAAACCCCTTGTGTCATGCTGCCAAAGACTTATTATCAACAACTTATACTATGCCATTCTACCGAGAGCATAACACAGGCGACCGCAAATATCGGATAAGGATGCAGAAGAGCCCTTCAAAACGGGCGAGACTCCTTGTATCACGCTGCCAATGACATGGCATCAATGGCTTCTGTTATGCCCTTCTACTGGGATTGTAACAGAGACTACCGCAAAATACAGAAACTGCGGCAGCAGCGCCCTTTAAAACGGTCGATACCCCTTTTATCATAGTTCCAAAGTCATGTACGTATTCGCAACGTCTTATGCCATTGCCATTCTACTGGAATTATAACAGATGCGGCAGCAAACTCCATAAAAGGCTGCAGCAGAGCCCTTTAAAACGGACATAAGCCCCTTTAATCATAGTGGCAGACATTTTACACACATATAAAGACGCCGCGGCTTATGTTATGCCCCTCTCCTGTGATTGCACCGGAAACCACCGCAAAATTTGGAAAAGGCGGCAGCAGGGCCCTTTACAATGGCTCAAATGATTTGTATCATGGTGCCAAAAAGATACTATGAACGGCTTGTACTCAGATTATAACAGAGGCAACCGCAAACGTTCGGCAGCAGATCGAGCCCTTTAAAACGTGCGAAGCCCCTTTAATCGTGGTGACAGGGCATACCTCTTTCCCATGTACATGGAGAGGTCGCGTTTGAAGAAACTGCTTCCAAAACGACACTCGCAAAGGCAAAAAAAGAAATTAAATGGTATCAAATTTGGGGCTTAATATGGGCTCATATAAAAATAATCTGAAGCTGGTTTTACACAATGTATACATGAAATCCAGATTTCGGAGTTTGAGCCCCGTACCATTTTCCCCTTTTGCACCCTGAGGGGTCGCGTTTTACAAAATCGCTTCCAAAGTGGCACTCGAGATGGCCAAATGGCCAATTTCATCAACTTCGGGGCTTAATAGAGTTTGATATAACAATAATATTAAAGATGTCCAAAGCTGATTTTCTAATGTGTATATCTGAAAGTAAGATCACGGGGTTTGAACCCCTTATCTTGTTCCCCTGTTGCACCCTGAGAGGTCGCGTTTGGCAAAATCGCTTCCAAAACGGCACTCGAATTGGCCATTTCATAAAATTCGGAGCTTAATAAC
The DNA here is from genome assembly GCF_037126465.1 of Ornithodoros turicata. Taxonomy (NCBI): domain Eukaryota; kingdom Metazoa; phylum Arthropoda; class Arachnida; order Ixodida; family Argasidae; genus Ornithodoros; species Ornithodoros turicata. The sequence continues at coordinate 133,990,340 of NC_088201.1, forward strand.
ATTTGATAGAAAAATAATATTAAAATGTCCTCAGCTGATTTGTAATATGTATATGTGGAAGTAAGATCACGGGATTTGAACCCCGTACCTTGTTCCCCTATTGCACCTTGAGAGGTCGCGTTTGACGAAATCGCTTCCAGAACGGCACTCGAAATGACCAAATCGCCAATTTCGTCAACTTCCGGGCTTAATATCATTTGATATAAAAATAATATTAAAGATGTCCAAAGCTAATTTTGTAATATGTATATGTGAAAGTAACATCACGGGGTTTGAACCCCGTGTCTTGTTTCCCTGTTGCACCCTGAGAGATCGCGTTTGATAAAATCGCTTCCAAACTGGCACTCGAAATGGCCAAGTGGCCAATTTCGTCAACTTCGGGCCTTACTATCATTTGATATAAAAATAATATTAAAGTTGTCCTAAGCTAATTTTGTAATATGTATATGTGAAAGTAAGATCACGGGATTTAAAGGTATGGTCTCGTACCCCCTGGCCCTCTCATAAAGTGCACCATTCGATTCCCTTTGTTGGAAATAGAATAGTGCGAATTTACCCGACAAAGCACGTCACGGTTATTAAATAAACGAATTAAATCGATAAGGATTGCACAGCATACCGCGATTTGTGTTGGCAACAACAACAACCGGTACGTCGGCGTGCGGGCACTACGAGAAACTCCGTGATTGGATGTAGAAATCGTCTGCTTTCGCGCGCGCTAGCAGACGACTGTCTGGAGACCGTGGAACCCTCGTACATTTTCTTTCAGTTGCCAAGAGAAAGACGCATATTGTAAGAAGCGGCCTACTTGCTGGTTTAGAGAAACGGTGTCAATCCACCTTTGCGTCCTCATTTCGAGAGCAAAGGGAAGCTGGGATGACTCCACCTAAATAAAATCACTTGGCGCCTTGAGCTTGCCTAGTACACTATCGTTCTGTGTTTCGTGAATTTCTCATCGTTACTACGGAACATGCCGAATGGTGGAAACTATTGTAGCGTGCCTGGGTGTAACAACAGGTCTGTTGTCAATGGCAATCTGAGTTTTTATACCCCGAAGGACGAAGCGACGAAGCGCAAATGGGAAGCAACCATCGAGAATCACACACTCGAAGCGTCTTCAACGAAGGTCCTGAATGTGAAACGAGTGTGTTCCGCACATTTCGCTGATGACGCATATATGGTTAGGGATCTTCTGCAAGCGCGGTTCGGGATGGCGCCAAAGAAGATGCGGCTCGATGTAGGAGCCGTCCCCACGATCTTCGGAGCAACTTCTGGCGACCACGGTCTTAACATCAGTAACGAATCTGATGTGCATAATTCTAAGGTCAGTATATTTTATATGAGCCCGCGAAACCCCGAACTGTGCCGCGGGCGTACCGCGAATGAGTACTGAACCAACCGCATGTCGTAATTGTTGCGTACATCGCCTTTCCATGCCTGCCAGGTGCTGTCCCAAACGGAATCGTGTATCGCCGAACCAGCCGAACATCGTGAGTTCCATGCTATGTCTTGACGTCGCACATGCGAAAAATAACCAAAGTTTGACTGCTGTTGATCCAGGATATTTTTTCTGAGGGGGGGGGGGGGGTTCCCTGGACAGCATGCTATAGGGACCGTGCGACACCTAAAGGGGGCGCGCTGCTCCGTCGCGACAGCGCCGCCAGTGGCGGTCTTGGAAGTATCCGACGTGATACCACGCCGCCAGTTCTATGCATTCTCAAGTGGAACCGTATCTTGCGTGGCGACCGCCGTAATTAGAAGGGCTAATTTTCGAAGTGCAAATAATGTGGAACCTTTTTGGGGCGCGAACGAAGAGAATTGAGACAAACTGCACACAAGCAACCACCGTATTTATAATGTATCTAACAGTGCGGAAGGAGAACAGCCACTTGCGTCTGTCTGGTCAAAACACCTGTAAGCGATACGTCGAGAGAATGGTTATTTGACGCCTCACAAAATCCTGGCTTGCTAGCGAAGGCTATATACGTGTATTTCTCTGACTCCAGCCATTTGTAATATGTTGTTGTTAACAGAGTCTTGTATTCCTTTCGTCCTCTTTGCACACACATACCTTCGTCACTGAAATCTACATCGTGCGTCCGTTTTATCCATACAAATAAACACGTAAGGTCACAACTTATTGTCTGAACTTGTACTGCACTTTTTCCAGTATCTTCAGATACAATAACGCTAAAGAGATCCTCAAAGAAGAAATTCGATGAGTTTTTACCTCGGCTACCGCCGTAGGCTTGCGGCACGACAGCTGTGAAATGGTCGGTGCGTAAATACTAAACCTTTTGGACAACGTAGAACTTCCGTTCTCACTGTGAGACCCATCAACCAGATTACCGGGAGCAATATCAACTCTGGGCACTGGCGATGAAACACCTCAATCATTATCTCGAAATAGGTTGCCGTTTGGTCGGTGCATTTGACGGTGATACAGTATCCAGCGGCGTTTCACCGTCACGAAAGTGGCAACTGTAAATCATCAATCATTTTGCAGGTCCTCATTCAGTTTCATTGAAACTAGAACAAAAGAAATAGAATATATTCGCTCATGTTGTGCACACCTCATGAAATGGTCGAACGCGCGTCACGAACGCTATTCGCTGCGAGTCTAGTGCCCTCGGTGGTATTGGACGCAAAGAAATCACGAGAAATGAAACATCTGGTCCCTAATGAAGAGTTCTTTTAGGTGCTGACACAGCTAGGGATGCAACAGTTCCAGTGTGGCGAAAAAAGACGCCCGCACCTCACATGTTAACATGTTAACATGTTAACTGGCTACCCGGCGGCTATCACGCAAGGTACTTTCTCCGGAGGCCGCATCGCGGCACCACCAGTTTGTCGCACAGTCCCTATTTCACTACCAGGGTCAACTGAAACTCTGTGTAACGACTGAAATTGAGTGTGTGTGGGGGGTCACGACATCCGGTTCCGGATCCCCTGCCCCAGACTCCCTATAGCATAGCTCTTGATTTCCACGTCTTTTACAGTCAACGTGCTGGTGCTTGACGGGTTGCCCTTTCAACCCCTGATACCCTACCAAACTGTAAGCCAATACGGGTTCAAGTATACACTTGTGCCATACAACCCAGACAAAGGCGCAGGAGCTACCGACAACGCCACACAGACAGCTGTTCCAACTTGCACTCTTGGTATGCACATCTATGTTCCTAAATCCTGTATTATATGATTTCTTCATCTAGTTTTGTTTGTGGATATTACAAACTGCACATGCCTTTTAGGAACACAGACTCATCTGTACCGTCCTAGAGTGTCTACACAGGCTTCTGTAAATCCTGCCAGTAAGGTGTCATTGGTTTCAGCAAGCAGCAGCAGTTGCATGCCCGAGTGTGGCGATAGCGGCATGGGCAGCCACTTTGAGATGACACCACCAAACATGTCAAGCTCACAGGTTCCTGCCTTGCCTCTCGACACCAGCCAACCGTTGCTAAGGAGCTCCACCCCGATACCAAAGGAGCTCAACATAACTGTTGAGTCTGAATAGTACGTAGCTTAGTACAGACAAACAGTATGCACTCTAAACGGGAAAAAAAATTGGACAGAAAACTGCGCATGGATATTATTTACGTCAAAATACGTATTAACCGAAGGGACCACATATAACATACTGGGCAAAGTAATCTTTGAACAATCCTGTTGCTTTGCTTATTGAACGCAGTTTCCATGAAATGTTTCTTTTTTTCTTTCTGCAGCCCACGTGATCCGCATGACACGACTCCAGTTCTCAGAAAGGCTGTGGTCTGAAAGGCTGTGGTACAGCCAGCCATGGGTGGGCAATAGGCCACTGGGGAATATTTTGCTGTGCTGCGGGATACTTTTCTCTGGTACAAACATTGCCAAAGCCCTCCGAATGCTGAAAATTATGGGAGTCCCAGCACTCAGGAGGTCCCAGTTCTACAAAACGCAGCAATGTTATTTGTTTCCTGCAGTAAACAATGTGAGTATCTCTGATATTTAGGATAAGCTGACTGTGTGACTTATAAATGACATCAGTCAGTCCTCTCATGCTATATGTCTTACTACAAGTGCAAAGTCACAGAGTGCAAAATCATATGCAGTGCATACATTAATATAAGCGCTGTTCATTTACAGGTATACGAGACGAAGCAGCAACAACTGCTGGAGGAGCTGCGCCCAGTGCCTTTAACACTTGCTGGTGATGGGAGGTGTGATTCTCCGGGTCACACGGCCTTCTATGGCACGTATACATTACTGGAGATCACTGCCAATCGCATTGTACACTTCGAGTTAGTCAAGGTAAAAACGTGTATCTTTGCGTGCTATGCCAAGTACATTTCAATGCAGAAACTTTATGGGGCCATCAGTGGTAGCAAATTCCTGGTAGAACTCTTTTTGAAATGCTGTTATATTTTTATTGATTCTTTCTGATTTTACAAAATTTAAACCTGCAAACACAGTCTGGCTATCACATTATGTCACATGCACCTATAAAGCAGCAGATTGAGAACCAATCCACGTGGCAGTCGGCCCTTTAAACGCTTTAATACCTCACAGATTTTTAGCAGTATACATTGATGAATTCACTGGATTTCTTTCTAACTACTAGGTCACAGAGGTGACAAGCAGCAACGCCATGGAGAAGCATGGGCTACAAAGATGTCTTGCATTTCTCGAGGTGCATGACATGGTAGTAGACATGCTTGTCACGGATCGGCACACAGGCATCAAAGCCATGATGAGAGACTTGTGCCCCCACATTAAGCATCGATTTGATGTGTGGCATGTTGTCAAAGGTGAAATCACAGTGAAATTGAAGCTTACAGAAAAATTTTACATGTGTGCTTATAACAGGTATCAAGAAGAAACTTCTTGCTCTCGGTCGCACAGCAAAGCATCAGGTGGTGCAGCTGTGGATCGAGAGTATAGTTCGGCATGCCTACTGGTGCCCCAAAACCAGTGGGGATGATGGTGAACTGTGCCGGGCTAAATGGGTGTCCTTGATGAACGATATCGTTGACGTCCATCAACACGAAGACCCTCAGTACCCTGTCTGCTACCACGGGCCAGTGTCCCCACCAAGGGAATGGCTGAAGGAAGGTGAGCAATTGAAAATCTATAAAGAATGATGTGTAGTAAAATTTCATGACATATAATTCCAGAAAGTGAGACCTACATGCGCGTGCATGATATACTGATGGCTCCTACACTTCTGAAAGACATTCCGATGCTGTCATCTACAAATCAGACATTTTGCCTGGAAGCATTTCATAGCGTTCTCCTTCATTTTCTGCCAAAAACACATGGCTTCTCAGATGCTGGAATGCGTGCGAGGTAATAATAGCACTTGAAGGTTATGATGTTATAGAGAAAGAAGCTAGCAAGGTGAAATCACAAGCAATATGCATTGTTTCTTGTCAGAACACAACTAGCAATCTTGCATTATAACGAAAATGCGGACCGCGTCCAGCTGGTGGAAGATGGTGCAAAGCAGTACCGCCTGAAACCATCCAAGGTGAAGAAGACGTGACTTGCCGTCCCACTGAAAGAAAATGCCACACACAGTAAGCTATACAAACATTAGGCATGCAATGAGAAACATTGTGACTTGGCAAAACATGTAATAACTGTGGCCTTGGAATTATATAATTACGGATTTTTCTCATTTTGTGCGGACTACACAGTGACACAAACTAATGTAGTTTTGAGTCGCATGCAACGGTACCCAACCTTTGAATCGGCAAAAAAGGCACTAGTGTTCAAGGCTCAGCCGGCCCGCTCAACAACGTATGGTGAGAAGCCCACCCTTGCCGATGCTGTTAAGCAACACAGAGCCAGGTATTTATACTGCAGATGATTATACTCGTGTATCTACTCAGCATTTTACTAAGTTTACAGCGCTGTCTGCAATGCTGAGTACATTGTTACCTCTTCTGTAAATAGGTTCAACATTTGAGGGACCCCGTGATGACTCTGAAGCCGGCCCCAGTTTTCTTTGAAAGTCCGGCATTTGTCACCTCTCTTCAAAGAAGACAAGAAAAAAACGGCCCTTATCAGGGCCACCCAAATGTCTTCAACAGAGCCCAGCGCTGCGTTATAAACCCTTGCTAATGAGAAATGCAGCTGCTGTGCTCAACTGTGTGTGGATTACCAACATTCCCATTGTCCTTATAAAGTGGCAGCTGAGATTTTATGTCCCAACATGTGTAGCTAAGAGGCCACCCAGTGGCTAGTGTGTTGTTTATTGGCCATTTGTATATTTTTTCTGCGCATCCAGCTCTGTGATGTGTGTATGTGGTGTGGTATGTGTGCGTGGTGATATGTGTACGTGGTACAGAGTCATGTGGGCATTTTATCATTTCCACGTTTACTTTCAGATAATTTGTATCGCTGCACCGTGCCCTCCGTTGACATTTTCCACCGAAATGTGCATTACCAGTCACAGTGACACCAATACGCACTACGTCACTGACCAGCATGGCAAATGGTAACCCTCTCCGTAATCACAAAGTACAGCAACTGCATGACCTATGTGCATGTCTGCCCCTCTATCAATTTTCATGAAAGCAACATGGACGTACTCAGGATTTTTTACAAGTGGAGCAAAGTGCTTCTGGGGGGAGTGCGCAAAGCTCATCCGTCTGTTTTCCTTGGAGACGGACGCTGGTGACATGTGGTTGCTCATAGGTTCATATTATAATATCTGAGAAAAATATATATCGGTATACAGGGTGTCCCAGAAAACGTGTCATTGAATTATAATAAAAAAAACTACACCACCTAGAATCATGCGGTCAACGGCATTTGTTCTTCTAGGTTCATGCCACCTCCTGATGTGAAGGTCGTGTAACGTAAGTTTAATTACGTAAGTTTTCGCGAACTGAAGTCTGAAATTTGCCAAGTAAAGGTCACTTTTTTACCCCACCAATGTGAAGAGCGTGTCTAATTTATTCAAATTATTGATAATTGACAGGGATATTCAGGGGCTATCCCATCAAAAAAAAGCTAAACATCATGCTCTACGGAGCTAGCGCGCGACAAATTTTTCAGAAAAATCTTTGTCAGTCTGACGAAAGGAGGTTGGAAACCCAGCTCACACCTGCAACGTAGAAAGAGAACACAGGTATGGCGTATCGCGTCCGACTTTCGTTGGGATCGCACTTTCCCTCTTCGAATTTCAGGTACTGTTACTTTTTCTTCTATCACTCTGTGGGCTGGACTTGGAACCTCCTTTCGTCGGACTGAGAGCGATTGCGCTCGAAAAGTCGTCTCGCGTTATGGTTCCGTGCTACGAAAAGCATGATGTTCGGCTATTTTTTCCGATGGGATAGCTCGCGAATATCACTGTCAATTATCATGAACTTGAGTGAATTTGGTACACTCTTCATATTGGTGGGGTAAAAAAGTGACCTTTACTTGGCAAATTTCCGAGTTCAGTTCGCAAATACTTACACAATTAAACTTACGATACATGACACTCACATCAGGGTTTGGCGAAAACCGAGTAAGAACAAATGCCGTTGACCGCATGATTCGAGGTGGCATATTTTTTTTATTATAATTCAATGACACGTTTTCTGGGACACCCTGTATGGATAAGAAGTAAACAAATTTCAGAAGTGATATTGAAGCTCCAGGGAGGGGCCATAACCCCTCCTTGCCCACCCTCTGGGTACAACCATGGAAAGCAACCTATATTGACACCAGACTACAAAGGATCCTAACACTGTAAGCCGTGAAAATTTCCGACCTGATTGCTTCAGACAAGTTGCTCCTATATTCATTTGACAAACTATGCACTATTGCGTAGGTGATACCTGCAAGAAACAATGCATGTGTAGTAGATAAATGCAAAAAAAAAGTGTGTGAGAGAAAGATTTGGAAATTTGCCATGTTCATCAATAGAATCAGTAGCTCCAATCTTATGGCATTGCGTGTTTGCGTAAAGCTGTCTATTGGTCATACTGGTATTCTATTGAAGCTTTCCCTATTTGTGGGAATTTCCACAATGTTTTCCTAGAAATGTTGATGCAAATAATGAAGATAAGGGCTTGTTCTATGCAGAGGCAAGGTCTTTGCTACAGACATGTGGGATGGCCCTGAAAAGGGCCTTTTTTTCCTTAGACGAGGGGTAAGTGAAGATCTCGACGTAGATCAGCTTATGTGGATCTTTGTGTCTGTCATCTCCTCCTGGCACAATGACGATGAATGGAATGCCTCTGCCCACCAGGTTGACAAGCTTCCAATGCTTCCTGGGGTGGATACCGAGAACAGCATCTTTCAAAAGTCCATCCAAGACCATGTTCTTCCTGCAGTGGTGTTGGCAACAATTTTTTGTCCCTGTAACCATCCGGTACCAACTAATGGTGACAGGCGCATGTGATGCATAGGATGAAGAGCCAAAATGCTGAAATGTTATCTAAGGACCGGGGAACATAACATTCTTGAATGCAAATAAAAAGCTGTGTAACAAAAACAATACATTACTTTTCACGGGAAGTAGCCTGTGTACGTGGCAGATGGGAACAGGTTCCGAATAGTGCGCACAACACAGCCTGGAATCTGACGTCTGTTCCTTGGGCCAAGGTACCCCCATATCCAATTGGTGAAACATGCGTATGCTGTATATCTGATGCACCTGTCAAAAGTAGTTGAAATGCAAGTCAATCCTACGTTTTTTTATATGTGTGTGAGAACAAATGTCGCGTGACGGTCTGTTAAACAATCCCTGCAACTCTTGTGCCTTTGTTTCATCCACATATCCCGTATGCCTTCCCGTTCCCAATAATGGAAAATGGATGCGACATACCTGTTGTCGTTCGGATCCAGTGGCCGTAGCTCACGGCTGTGTCGCCGATACGGAGCGCCATTAACTATCAAAAGTTCCCGGCGCGTACAGAAGTCGGGGAACAACACATGTTGCGTGATGCAGCGAACGCCGGCGCCGTTAACAACAGGCACCACGCGATCAACAGCCATGCAACACACATATTCGTCAACCTCCTGCGGCGAGCAGTGGCTACACATGCACCTGTAATGATTGTGCGAGTTAGAAGTGGTCACGAAACGACTCAATGTGCACAAAATCGCCCGTATTTACTGTATAACAGTCTTACGTACCTAAAGTCAATCGGTTGAATATCGTCTACAACTTCCACTTGTTGACCACGTTGTTGTGGCAAAGGGTCAGCCTCGTAAGGATCGTCGATATCCTCGTAATTCAGCCGATCGACGTCAATGAAATCATTCTCGTCACCGCTGAGCGACAGGGATTCGTCACTATTGCTAAATTCGCTGTCAGACATGACTACGTCGTGCGTCAACTACCTACGACCCCAGCTACTTACAACTGCCATGGCAACCGCGCCGAATGCACACAGCTGCTTTCGTTTCTGCTGAGCCAATGGGCGCACTACCAGAGCCACCCGCGGGTCGACGTCATACGTGACGTTACATGAGAGGGAAGCGCAGGTTCCGTCGTCTGCTATTACGATGTGTTTCGACAAATTCCTCGAAAACGGCTGCGTTATTCCGAATGAAACTTTCACGGTTGTACTTGTAGAGCACTCGTGAATATAGTTTTGGGTAAGTTTCGGAATCGCCCCGGCTGTACGAGACCGTCCCTTTAAACCCCGTACCTTGTTCCCCTATTGCACCTTGAGAGGTCGCGTTTGACAAAATCACTTCCAAAACGGCACTTGAAATTGACAGTTTTATCAAGTTGTATAGTTAGGTTGAGTCAGAGAAAGGACTGCAACGGAAGGTTCTTTATTGCCGGCTGGGTGCCAACTGAACTCGATCAGGGTGGCCGAGTAGAATGGTCAAAGGCTGGCGCGTAACACGAGGGGCGTGCAAAACTCGATGTGCCTGCGCACGGCGCACGCCATCTGTGTCGTCTGCTACAGGGCCCTCCCGCTGGAGACAGCCCAGGCTGTCCGGCCATGAGACATGCTTAGAGCGGCCGGGCGCAGAGGAGCGGCTGTTGGGAGCGACGGACGACGAGGAACCGGGTGCAAAGGAGGCGACAATGCCGGGGTTTTCGAGGTACGCCGGTTTCAGCCGGTCGACCGAGACGGTATCCTCTTTCCCGTTTACCAAAATGCGGTATGTTTTGTCGTTCCTGGCGAGGACAGGATGCGGTCCGGAGTAAGGCGGAGAGAGGGACTTGCGCACAGAGTCTGTCCGCAGGAACACGTGGGTTGCCGTAGGCAGGTCTTGGGGGATGTTGGGGCTATGGTGGGATGCAGCTCTCGACGGGGTTGCCCGCACAATGCTGAAAGAGCGATGAAGGCGCTGAAGGAGGGCCGAAGGTGATATGTCGGGTTTCGACGGGCTGAAGAACTCTGCGGGGAGGCGGAGTGAACAGCCGTAGACGAGGTCGACGCAACTGCATCCGAGGTCCGGCTTAAGGGCGGCACGAATACCCGAGAGCACGAGAGGGAGATGGGAGACCCAGTGATCTCTGTCTTCGTGGGCGATGAGCGCGGCTTTGAGGTGGCGATGTAAACGTTCCACCATGCCATTAGAAGCAGGATGATAGGACGTTGTGCGTAGCCTGGTGGTGCCGAGGAGGGTAGCGAAAGCGGTGAAGAGCTGGCTTTCGAACTGCCGCCCCCGGTCAGTTGTGATTTGGGAGGGTACGCCAAAACGCGATATCCACATAGACAAGAAGGTGGCGGCGACAGTTTCGGCTGACATGTCTGGCATGGGGAACGCCTCTGGCCATCGAGTGTAACGGTCCACGGCGGTGAGGAGATAGCGATTGCCGGAGGACGGGGGCAGCGGTCCCACTATGTCCAGGTGGACCATGTCGAAGCGGGCGTCGGGGAGAGCGAAACGTCCTAGTGGGGTCACAGTGTGGCGGTGAGTCTTCGATCGCTGACAGCGTAGGCAGGCACGTGCCCAGGTTCGCACGTCGCTGTTTAAGGAAGGCCACACATAGCGGTCTGCTACGAGGCGCTGAGGCGCACGGGTGCCAGGATGGGCCAGGTTGTGCAGCGCAGCAAAGAGTGACCGTCGGAGGTGGGCGGGGACGAAGGGTCTTGGCCGGGGCGTCGTGGTGTCGCAGCAAATGGTGCGGGAAGAACCGGGTACAGGGAAATCCAACAGCTACAAGCGAGGAGCTCGGGCGGAGGCGCAAAATGCGGAGCTCCTCGTCGTGGGCTTGGGCTTCGGCTATGACGTCAGGCGACGAGGGGTCAGTAGCAGACGACACAGATGGCGTGCAAAACTCGATGTGCCTGCGCACTGCGCACGCCATCTGTGTCGTCTGCTACAGTTTAATATAACAGGGTGATTCCATCTCAACTCATGCAGGGTGGTCCGGACACCATCACCGATTTCCCTTGAAAAAATATATGTTGTACCGCAACACGCATACACACAGGAGCAACAAACATTTTGGCTCTATGTGTTGTGATCCGCCCGAAAAAAAATCCCAAAGAAATTGACTCTGCGACGGAGCTTTCTGACGGAACGACTTCCTGAGTCGAACGACGGAACGTGAGTCAGAAAGACTCAACAACAACAACAACAACAATAAATGAAGAAGTGATGATGACATGGGATGTTTCCCCGTGGTAGCCACAGGACACTACCCCATTTCACAGTGGTTAATATGAGAGGATGAATTATGGTGAGAAGGAAGCAACGACAGGTCGGAGTTCTGCTTAGAGCTCTTCAAGGAGTCCAGTGGCCTGCATGAAAACAAAAAGGGAGCGAAGAGCCCGGCACTGATGTTCAGGGGAGCTCCATGGGCCAAGTACTTTGGACAAGCTGAATGGTCTATGGTAGAGGAGTTCAAGTTGGCGTCGAAGTACCCGGCGTTCACACGTGTACCGCTCACAGTCCTCGATGATATGGGGGATCGTAGCTGGGGTGCGGCAAGCTAGGCACAGCGCCGTGTTACTGTAACCCAGCTTAGCACGGAACGCAGGGGTGAAGGCGACGTTGAGTCGTAGACGCCGCAGGACTGTCGTAAAGCTGCGAGGGAAGCCACCTGGCATCCTAAATGATAATGACGGGTCCACTGCATGGAGGAGCGACCATTGAGTGATGTCATGCAGCCATTGCTGGCGGGCCAAGGGTGACACCAACGCAGACAAGTAGGAGCGCCTATCCCCGTTGGAGAGGATAATGGGCAGGGCTCTGGAGATACGGTGGGCCGCAGCAGCCGCCAAATCTGCCTCTTCGTTGCCCTGAATGCCGGTGTGGCCGGGGACCCACTGTAGGGTCACCCGGTGTCCCTGTTCGCCGAGAACCCTGAGCGCCGTCAGGATACTAACAACCACCGGGGCCAACGAGCCGCGGATGCCCATGGTTCCTACACATTGCAGGGCTGATTTTGAGTCGGTGTATATCACCCAGGAACGTTGAGGGTACTTTGAGACAGACTTTAGAGATAACAAGATGGCATACAGCTCCGCAGAGGTCGACGAAGTGCGATGTGACAGGCGGAACCCACATGATAGTGACTCCTCCGGTATGACAAAGGCAGCGGAGGAGCCATCCGATGTAGACGAACCATGTGTGAACACAGCCGTGCGGCCTCTGTAGTTTGTATCCATCATTTCCAAAGTAGACTGCTTGAGAACCGAAACGGGGATCTGGCTCTTCGGCCCCAGGAGGCCAGGGATGTGTGTCGAGAGGGATGGGCTCGGCAGTGTCCATGGTGCCACTGAAGGGGCGGTCGGGGCAACAGTGAAGTCAGGGATGTTTCCAGATGTTGCTGTAACACATAGCGAGAGTTTACTGTTCTTCCGCCTACGTAGCTTTTGAACCAGAGGATGACGCCGGTGGTGAGCGAGCAACCGTAGGTAGTGTCGGATGGTTTCTCTTCGGCGGAGGACATCGATGGGTATTTCCCCGGCGTCGGCGATCACCATCCGTGTCTCAGCGCTGCGCGGGACACCAAGGCACGTCCGCAGGCTGCGTGCCAGTGTACACCGAAGCTTGTGCTCAGACGTGGCTGATATACCGTGCAATACGGGCAAGCTGTATAGCAGGGAGCCGCGAACCAGAGTTTTGTGGAGCACAAGAAGATCCCGCTCAGTGCAGCCCCAGCGCAAGCCGGCAAAGTGGCGAATCACATTCCCCCAGCGCTGAGCCTTTGAGATGATGAAGTCAATGTGCCTTCGCCACGACAGGTTGCGGTCCAGGATAACACCCAGGAACCTGTGAAACTTGACTTGTATGAGGGGGCAATCCCCAATCCGCAGTTGGAACCTCCGCATCTCTCTTCGAGTAAACGGAAGGACAGCGCTTTTTTCGGTGGAGATATCCATCCCCGCGTTCAAGAAGAAGTTGTTGATGGCATCCAGTGCTCTTTGCAACCGACGTTGAATTGCCGGCCGGGACTTTCCAACAGTCCAGATACACACATCGTCCGCATATATGGAGAGATTTACTCTCCTCGGTAGACATTCCTTGAGATCAACCATGACGATATTGAACAGTAACGGACCTAGGACACTTCCTTGCGGGACACCCTGCGGAACAGCAGTCTTTTCTGTGTCACCCTAGCCTGTTCTGACAAAAATTTGCCTTTGGCTCGGGAAGTCGGAAAGCCATGCAAGCGCTTGCCCAGGCACTTGCGACCGAAGTAACGCATGCAGAACACCGGGGTGACTTACGGTGTCATACGCCCGCTTGACGACCAGGAAGACAGCCATCACGATTTGCCTCCGGGCTTTCGCTTCCTCAACAGTAGAGACCAAATCCATCACCGAATCCATTGAACTACGATGCCTACGGAAGCCTGACATTTCCTGGGGGAAAACACATCTCCTCTCAAGCCACCACTCGAGCCTGTGCAGCACCATGCGCTCCAGAACTTTCCCTATGCAGCTGGTAAGGCTGACAGGCCGAAAAGACGCCAGGTCCAAGGGGTGTTTTCCAGGTTTCAGTATGGGAACCACTAGGGCCTCCTTCCACTGATCAGGGACTTGTCCATCCCTCCATGATTTATTGTAGATCTCTAAGAGGACCAGAAGGCAGGTGTCATTCAGGTTACGGAGCGCAGCATAGGTGACCAAGTCCGGACCAGGTGACGACTTTTTCCGAGAAAACGCCAGGGCCGCCTTGAGTTCTGCAACCGTGAAGTCTGCATCCATGTCGGGGTCCGATGATAGAGGAGCTTGGCTAATAGCGCGCTGTAGCTGCACAACATGTTCCTGAAAGCCTGAACATTTCGCCGCCTCGGAGCTCGCTGCTATGGTCTTGCAAAATTCGTATGCAACTTCCTTCTCGGGCTTGGAAATCGAGAGAGACAGAGATCGCAGGGGGTTCTTCGCCGGAGGAGCTTCCCGGAGACTTCGAGCAACGCGCCATACCTTCGCAGTACTGGTAAAAGGGGTCAGAGACGCACAGAACTGCCGCCATCTTCGTATGTCCACGGCCTTCAGGGCCTTTTGTACCATTACGTTTGCACGACGGGCATCCTGAACATCCGTGGGTTGGCCAGATCGCCGAGCCTTTCGCTCCGCCCGTCTCCTATAAGCACGCAAACGCTCCACTACTGGATCTGTACCTGCATGACCAGCAGCGACCTTAGCAGTCGTAGTGGACGACGTTATGCACCGCACAATGAGATCAGTAATTTCCTCTGCTGTCATTCCCGCCTGCACATCTTTCAGAAAGACTCAAAATATATTGCTAGGATGGGATTTGCGGTAGGTCTGCATCCTGAGCTCTGTCGACAGAGCTCAGGATGCAGACCTACCGCAAATGAATGCATTCAAAGCCGGGCACGTCGGCAGTAGCACACGCCAATAATCCTGTTAACTCTGTGGCGTAGTTCTCCCGGTCGTGATGTACTGTTCGGGACACGGTTAGCTAAAATCACTTGTCAGTATTTCACCGTCCCATATTACCTTGGCTGCGCTTGAAAGTGTCATGGCAATATTGTATTTGAAAGTGGACCATGTGCAGCACGTGTTTATTACGCGAAAGAAACAGTCTTGTACCACCTGTATATTTGAGATGCGATAAACCACGTACTGCTGATTTTAGACAGCCGTGTCCCCTACAGTACATCGTGTGCTCCGCACTCCACGTTTGTTGTGGGCTATCCCGAGTTGTGCTGAGAGGGAACCTTCCGTTTTGCGAACATATGTAGGTCATAGCATGGGCTATATAACTACAAAATATGAAGGAAATCGGAGGTGGGGTTTTTGAGAAACGAGAGTCCAAAAAACCCAATTTTTGAAAACATAGTTGTACTCTACACCGCCTTGACAAAAGTGGACAAGGTACAGACATGTAAATTTGACATCAATTTAAAGAGCACGCTCCTACCTACACAGCGGTACCTCATATATATCGATGGCGTATATAGCAGGAGTACAGCGTAAGAACAAATGCGAGCAAAATGTGAATTTTGTTGCAACTTTGGCGATCTTTAATTAAAGATCAAAATAGAAGTGACCGATGCTGTTTACACACGCTGAAAGTCGTTGTACCTGAGATATTGTGCAAAAAATCTATAGTTTGGGACCGTCCGATGGGTAGGAATAAAGTGTCAAAGTCGTTCCGTCAGAAAGCTCTGTCACCGAGTCAATTTCTTTGGGATTTTTTTTTTCGGGCGGATCACAACACATAGAGCCAAAATGTTTGTTGCTCCTGTGTGTATGCGTGTTGCGGCGCAACATATATTTTTTCAAGGGAAATCGGTGATGGTGTCCGGACCACCCTGCCCGAGTTGAGATGGAATCACCCAGCAGCGATATAAAATACAAAACGGTATCATTTGTATATTACTCACTCAACATAAAGTTGTCTATTGTGTCAGCCCTTTCTTGTTCTGAAAAAAAAAAAGACCGTTCGCCTCTCGAATTCCTTCAAACCGGCCGTACAAACTCAGCGCATGCGTACTATGATAATACTGAGACTTAGTTCGTCGAGCGCCTATAGGAGGAAAACCCTGTCTGAGTCGCAACTTTGAAGGCCCTGGGTGCATCAGGATTAACACTCACACATCGTGCCGTGGTTGGTATGTGGCCTGGAGGACGTAATGAACAAAAATAGGTCATGACATTTCCAGAATTTCACTGTCTTTGTCGAAAAATCGTAGTCTACACATGGGCGCTCTGCAAAAATCGACGGAATCCCCATAGGCGCAATGCACTAAAATTCATTTGGTCAGGGTGCACTAGGTTTATATATATATATATATATATATAGAGAGAGAGAGAGAGAGAGAGAAATATATCACGCACTTGGTTTGCAGATTTGTTTTGTTCAGTTTCGGTTTCGAATCTGTTTGCCAACGCGGCTTAATTCACCATCGTAGTTCTGATCTCACAATGCATATTACGTGGGAACCGTTTAGCGAACAGGTGTGTATGGTATCCTAGAATGCCCGCCATAAGGTGTGTCTACGGTGTGGAAGGAGCGCCACCACCAACGAGCGCTGACGACACTTGATTACTGGCCAGATCCGCGAGGTCCACTTGTACGTTGACCGCAGTGGCTCGACTGACAGTTGACTGGGCTCGAAGATGGTCATCAGACAGCTGGGACCTCAGCTCAGTCTTGTTGATATTTACCATTGAAAAGCACTGCTCGCATGCGTATTGCTTCCAAACATCGACAGAACACGACAGACATCTGGCAGGGAAACGATCCTGTGTGCATATTTGTAGAACTCGGGAGTGCCGATTCCGTCAAACTTTTGTCGCAGTGTGGAATTGCACTGGAGATGTATTAGTTCTATTTGGAACTCATGCCTATAACGTCTTCTGGAAGAATTGAAAAGGGGTCGGCGAGCATTTTAAACATCGCCACGAGGATCTCAACCTTGACATGAACTCTCGCCGCAGCACCGACACTGCCGACGGGTATGCGAAGCATGACAATCTCTATAATACACGACCATAACACTCGCCCGTTCGCCTATGGGACTTCCGTCCGCGGCTGGAGGAGCGGAAGTGACGTATTTACGCGCGGAGCGGTCGCCAGGGGCGCCACTTGCCGTACCCAGAAGAGATGGTCGTACGTGATGCGAGGCGATTCCTCGTTCTTGTAGTCAATGGCTTTTGGAAAAGGAAAGCGGAAGAGATCATTCGGCGTGAGCTGTTTCTCCCAAGCTTTCAACTTTCGCACAAAACCTTCGACGCTGTCGTACATCTCTGTGATCAAGCAAGATTTCCCCTGCAGGCATTCAGAATGTTCAGGTGGTTAGCTATGTCGAGGAGAAACGTCAGGTCACGCAACAATTCGGGGTCGGCCATTTCAGGGCATTCCTTCCCCTTGTTGTGAAGAAATTCCTTGATTTCATCCCGAAGATCGAAGAAACGTTGAAGTACTTTCGTCCTGCAGAGCCATCTGACCGCGGTATGATAAGGAATGTCTTTGTACGTGGCATCCAAGTTTCGAAGGAAATCGGAAAACAGACGATGATTCAAGCCTCTCTAGCGAATGAAGTTAACGGTCTTGACGACAACCTCCATGACGTGCTTAAACTTAACTACGCGGTAGTGCAATGCATCTTGATGTTGGATACAATGAATTGCTGGAAGGTTCCCCCACTTAAGACCTGCTGCTTCGATGGTGCCTTTTGCCGCGCTCCACAGGTCACTCCCCGTTGTTGTTCCTTCCAGAGGAAGCAGATCCAACAGTTCCTCGTATATGGCCAAGTCATGCGTGAACACCATGTACCGGGCAGTATCATTTATGTCAGTGGATCCCTCAAGTGCCAAGGAATATGCACACACATTTTTGGAACTATCGCGCAGCTGTGTTTCCAAGTCTGCACCCATGTCCTTAACCCGCTTAGCGAGAGAATTTGCAGAAAGACTAATCTTCTCAAAATAATATTCTGAATAAGACAGCTCTTGATAACAGGACCTTCTGTGAAGGGTTTTGACGCTTTTGTGATGAACTGCGACTGGGCGAAGCTTGCTTCAACGGGAACCTCACTTTCGCTGTTAAAGGAAACACCTGCCACAGCCTGCCTCTTTGTTGGTGTTTTCTTTAGATACAGATCCTAAAGAAAATACAGCTGAAGGTTTAAATTAATGCAGATTTTTGATCAAAATCACCAGCATTCTCACCCGCTGAGGGTTTAAAGGTACCGTAAAGCAGCACCGATCAAATGTCATTTAGTGTGGCTATTCGATAGTCCAAGCCAACAGGACAAAAACTGTGCAAGTTTCATTCCAATCGACGATGCAATTAATTAGAAAATTACAGTTAAAGGTTACGGACAACACTGTACTAGGTATTCGAAATGAATCCGTACTCCTGCCACATACGGCGGCAACCACATTGCATGCGTAGGACACTGGGCCCGACATAACAATCCACCACAATCCACCTCAAAGCCCGCCCCTGCAATCCACACAACTATCCACATCTGAGGATAAGCGGATAAGCGAACGGAAATGCCGTTGAAAAAAAAATGTGTCAGACGTTCAAGAAGCCAGACAGCGTCGGGACTTGTTTGTTCACAGAGAGAGTTTGTTCGTTCGAAAGAGGCCGCGAACAGAAGGAGCGCGCAGGCGCAGCAGAGACGTAGGGAGAGCCTCCATCGAACAGGGGCCGGCGTAAATAGGGCCGGCGTGCATAGGTAAATAGGGAAACTAATATTATGGTTACTAAAATAACGAAGTTTCGATGTAATAGGGTGTAATACCAATTTTCAGTGTTGCCCGCTGTACAGGGGGTTGTTTGACACCAGGCGTCGCACCGCTCCACTACGCCTCATTTTTCATGGCAAATTAAAAATATTTATAGCGCGTTGTCGGTCGTATGGTTCCGCATATGGTATTTAGGAGCAACAAAGTCTCTAGTCACATCACCGGCATATCATGCTTGTCTACTGCTTTACAGTACCTTTAACTTGGTGCGTTTCTTTTTTCTTTTTTTTCTCTCTATCAGCTTTGGCTGAAGATATGCTGACGGTTCCTTCTGGGATTGCTGTCGATGTGGGTGCGATCAGGAACTTTTCAGGCCAATCAGTCTTTCGGCGGACTCCGGGGGCGCCAATTTTAAAAACAAACAAACAAAAGTGGTTTGTGGATTCGAAAGATTGGATTCACCGTGTTGGGCACTGGGATTCGGATTCCCGAATCTTGAATTCCTACCTAGGATTCGGTTGGCCCATCCCTAATAGATGCCCACCAGTTATGTGGGAGCATACAGCACACATTGAGAGCTTCGTCACAGGGAGAAGCGACAGCACGTACATCTCTATTTTTTACGACGCAGATTTTGATGCGGGACGTCTTGAGTTACACCGGGACATGGCGATCGATACTGCTAAGCAGTGTTGCGTCGTGCCCTTGAAAACAAGATGCTGTAGAACTCTTCTCGGTCGATGACGGCAGCCATATGAGAGACCTTTTACCGGAAATGACGGAACTCTTAAAAATCGCACGGGCCATTCAACTGACAACGTGCACGCCAGAAAGATCGTTCGCCTGCCTCCTTCGCATCGAAACATGTTTGTGATCAACAATGTTCCAAGCCCGACTGAACCATTTGGCGCGTCTGCACGGCAGCAAAGAGCTGGCTCGCAAATGAAACCTTGATACAATTGCAGACGAGTTCATAGGACGGTCCGCAGGAACACATTTTTCACCATGGCGTAAGAATTGTTTCTAATCTCATTTCGTTTCACTCATAATTTCAGTGTAGATATCGAATAAAAATTGCGAGACGCACATACAACAGTCTCTAGTCTTTCTAGGGACAGTTACCCCCCCCCACCTACAACCTACATACAACAACTACATTCTCTCGGGCCCATGTCAATCAGACAGAGATCACTGCAAGTTTTGGAATCCGTGTACTCGAAGCGCGTAACAAAAATACTGCAAAACGTATCCAAGAAAATTTTGCCTTGTGCAGTAGTTAGAAATTTCGCGCACGGCAAAACTAAAGGCGTAAAGGTCGCCCTACAAGAGGGAAGTCCTGTGATGCCCCCACAGTGTGGAATACGCACGCGTAACATGGAGGAGCTCATCGGGAAAACCGTGCTCTTGTCACCTCCCCCATACATAAATACAGCATACATTTGGGCATACATGCATAATAATAATAATAATAATAATGTTTTATTGGTGCCAAGAACGGTCGTGACTACCCTAATGTTGGCGCACACAAATACAATACAATGCACTAAAAATATACACAATATACATACAAATACGATAACACAATATGCAAATACAGACAATATGCACTAACAACAAGACACGATCTATGCAATCACAAAAAGAACTGTACATGAAAAAAAAATGTACATGACTTGAATTGAAAACAAGAAAAGAGCACACGCACATTGTAATGTGAGAAAGACATGCAATCGCACGGCAACAAAAGGGAAGTTATCAGAAAAAGTCAAAGAAAAGAAAGTTCCGAAAAATGAGAAAAGATATGGCACCTAAATCACGTACATTGTGATGAAAAAATATCAAGAGATGAAGGAAGCGAGTTAAACTAAATTTGGCACCTTGTAGGGGACCATTGGGACAGCAGTGGTTGACATAGAACGTTGGGGGGTTCTGCAGAACAGCACGTGGGAGACAAAAATTTAGGCGGCCTAACAGAAAAGGGGAATCAAATATGGAGCGCACACATTTATAAAGAAATATCATGTCATGAATGTGGCCGCGATTAACAAGAGGGAGCAAGTGCAGGTAATTTGAAAGCTTGTCATAGTCATTAGATAAAAATGCGGCGACATTTCACAAGAAACGCGAATGAATAACATGAAGTGCCCTCTTTTGCACAGCTTCAAGACGTTTGATATCGGTAACACATAAAGCATTCCATACCACTACATACATACGAGGGGTGTTCAAGTCAAACGGGGACTTTTCATGTTTCGCAAAAGTAAAATGAACTTTCAGGCGAGAAATTAGTTTTATTTTTCAATGTAATCTCCAGCTGCACTAATGCACTTGTCCTAGCGTTTCACGAGGGCTTAGATGCCAGCAGCGTAGAAATCCTTACCGGCGCGTAGCAGCCATGATCGGACTACATTCTTGACCTCGTCGCCGCAGTTGAAGTGGCGGCCTCCAACGAACGCCTTCAGTGGCCCAAAGAGAGGGGAATCGCTGGGGGCGAGTGGCTGGACTGTAATGGGGATGTGGCAGCAACTCCCAGCCAAGTTCCTGTAAGGTGCGTGTCGTGAGATGCGTGTTACGCGGGCGTGCATTATCCTGTAGAAGGACTCCTTTGCTGATGAGGCCCAGCCGCTTTTGCTTCAGCGCCTTATGCACATCCCTGAGAACCTGGCAGTAATATGCACTATTGATGTTGGTACCACTGGGCAGAAAATCAACATTAACAACTCCAGCCTTGTCCTAGAAAACCATGGCCATGACCTCACCCGCAGACGGGGTGTTTCGGAACTTCTTGGGAGCTGGCGAACCCAGATGCTTCACTGTTTTGATGCGCGTCTAAACTCAGGAGTGAAATGGTGCACCCACGTTTCATCGCACGTGATGATACGATCAAGGAACGGCTGTCCTTCATTATCGAAACGGTACCTTAGCTCTTGGGAGATTTCCAGTCTTCTCTGCCGGTCAAACACGGAGAGCTGCCTCGGGACCCAACGGGCACTAACTTCCCGAAACTGGAGGTGTTCATGAATGATAGTGTTCAACGTTCCCACAGAAAGGTCCGTTTTTCGAGCCAGGAGACATGTTATCCGTCGGTCCTTGAGGATCAGGCGCTCCACAAGTTGGATGTTCTCAGTAACTCTGACACTGGGCTCTGAGCCGCCCCGGCCGGGATCGTCCTGCACTGATGTACAGCCGTCTCGGAACCGTTTGCACCACTCAAACGCTTTGCTGCGGCTAAGTGTACCGTGGCCATACTGAGCCTGAAGTCTTCTGTGAATTTCAGATGACTTTACGCCTTCATTCACGAGAAACTTCATGACAATTCGCTGTTCGATGTACGCGCTCACGTCGTTGTCGGCCATCTTGTCTAGCACGTGTCGTCTGTTTTGCACAAACTTTGGACCACCACGTGGTGAACGTGGTGGTCCAAACGCGCGTGTTTAATACAATCATGTCAGGAAATGTAATAGAGTGGATCGTACGCTATCGCCTTTGCGTACGTGAGGGATAGCGTGCTGGTTTAGCGTACTATGGACTAAAACTCTCCAATATGTTCTTTCAGGATTAACCGTTCTAAGTTTCTCGTTTCTTCCTTTTCTTTTCTTTTTTTCGCTACAGGGGAAAAAGCGCCAAAGGGAATGCAATGAAAACGGAACAGAACTCCGTGTGGCTGAGAAATAGCGAAGCATGCGTTCTTAGCGGGATTGGCGCATTGTTTGGGCGTCTGAATGTAGAAAATACACTCCATTGTCTGATCGGGACATAGTTTACGAATGTCAAACTCACATTCATGTGGATTGGTTCATAGCAAGAAGCGGCAGTCCGGTCAGTATAGCATCCATGTAAAAATGACGAAAAAGAAGTAGCGCGAGCCATTTGTGCACTCAGGAGACAGAAAGTCCCGGTTTGACTTGAACGCCCCTCGTACATTGTCCTGTAGGAGGAGGACTCCTTTGGTGATGTGGCCCGGCCGCTTTTGCTTCAGTGCCTTATACACATCCCTGAGCACCTGGCAGTAATATGCACTATTGATGGTGGTACCACTGGGCAGAAAATCAACATGAACAAAGCCAGCCTTGTCCTAGAAAACCGTGGCCATGACCTTACCAGCAGACAGGGTGCTTCGGAACTTCTTGGCAGCTGGCGAGCCCGGATGCTTCCACTTTTTTGATGCGCGTTTAGACTCAGGAGTGAAATGGTGCACCCACGTTTCATCGCACGTGGTGATCGGATCAAGGAACGGCTGACCTTCATTGTGGAAACGGTATACCTTAGCTCGTGAGAGATTTCCGGTCTTCTCTGCCGGTCAAACACGGAGAGCTGCCTCGGGACCCAACGGGGACTAACTTTCCGAAACTGGAGGTGTTCATGACTGATAGTGTTCAACGTTCCCACAGAAAGGTCCGTATTTCGAGCCAGTTCGAGACATGTTATCCGTCGGTCCTTGAGGATCAGGCGCTTCACAAGTTGGATGTTCTCAAGAACCCTGACACTGGGCTCTGAGCCGCTCCGGCCGGGATCGTCCTGCACTGATGTACGGCCGTCTCGAAACCGTTTGCACCACTCAAACGCTTTGCTGCGGCTAAGTGTATCGTGGCCATACTGAGCCCGGAGTCTTCTGTGAATTTCAGATGACTTTACGCCTTCATTCAGGAGAAACTTTATGACAATTCGCTGTTCGATGTGCGCGCTCACCTCGTTGTCGGCCATCTTGTACAGCACGTGTCTTCTGTTTTGGACAAGCTTGGGACCACCACGTGGTGAACGCGGAGGCCTGTCGCGTGTGAAAATGACGAAAAAGAAGTAGCGCGAGCCATTTATACACTCAGGAGACAGAAGTCCCGGTTTGACTTGAACCCCCCTCGTATGTTCATATGTTCATGCATGTTCATGTATGTTGTTTATGTATGTTCATACATACATACATACACGTTCGCTCTTGGACCGAAGCCCGCTGCGCGCCCCATCCCCGGTGAAATGAAAAGCCGGCGCCTACGATTGGTAGTACGTCCGTCTTGTACTTAATGCACTCTAGCTCAGACACGCTTTCAGACATATGTCGACACAGTTCCCTTAGAAGTTGGCCTAGGACGCCCATTTCCCCAAGGCGTCAGCGTGACGTTGCGCACTTCTGTGAGGCCAACAACGGTGAGCCTTTCACCACCACCACTCTAGCTCAAGGAAAGTCTGCTGTCGTGGTCTAGCAACAGCATATCTGACCCTGAAGACCCAGTTGCGATTCCTGCCGTCAGCACCTTTTCCTTGATTTGCTTAATTCGTTAATTTCTAGGCGTTCGAGGCTTACGTGTTTGTGTTATCCATATTTGTTGGCCCACCCAAGCAGCACAATGTACTGAAGGTCGAGTGCAATAGGGGTGGACGGCATGTGTCTTATTAATGCTGTTTAGTTTCACTAGTCTGTTCAAGGCCTTCTACCTACCCGTCCACCCCTAATGCACTCGACTTTCAGTACAGTGTGCTGCTTGAGTTGGGCACCTTTTTACGTGCCTAGCTTCATTGTTTACGTAGATTAGATTTTACAAACTAGGGCGAGATTTTATCACCCCCTAATTCGTTTCTTTGTTGGGCGCCTCGGCTTATAAGAAACTTTTGGCGGGCGCGGATTTAGCAGATTGGAAGGTATTTACGGTAACGGTTCCTAACACACAATAAGTCAAACACCTGATTCCTTTGGAGTGGCTGACATCATGTTGTGGACCTTTAGTGGAGCTTCATTTATTATTGGAAAGTAACTGCTCTAAGGCAGGAACGTACAAACAGACGATCACAACACAAACCTCTTTTGTCTATTCCTTTATTGCACCGTTTTTGTACAGCGCTTGCGACCTGCTGAAACGTTCTAGTGCCCGCACAGTGCGTTTCATGTAATGTCAATAATGTCAACGTCGTCCGACATCACGGAGTTCCATTCTTTTCGGCTGTACCTCCTGAACTAGTTCAAGGAGTGTAAGCCTCTCGCATCCTTTTCGTCATAGACTTCGCATGTACGCGTATTTGAGAACTGGTGCAGCACGAGTGCAGCACTTTTCTTTCGAAAAGAATTGACCTAGTTTAAACGACGTACCGCGCAGATTCGCGCTAGTTCAAGGCTCGCAGATTTGCCGCCACTGCTGTGGGAGATACGAATGGGTTCGCTAAAGAAAATGAA
Source organism: Ornithodoros turicata (assembly GCF_037126465.1). NCBI lineage: Eukaryota > Metazoa > Arthropoda > Arachnida > Ixodida > Argasidae > Ornithodoros > Ornithodoros turicata. The sequence goes on from NC_088201.1 coordinate 134,015,066, forward strand.
CCTAAGCCACTTGCCGCCGAGAATGCCAGAAACGGCATGCGGCAAAGCGCACAACCGTTGCTGCCGAAGGCCGAAATACGCGTGACGCTGCATAAACACTAAACCATACTAAACCTCGAGATACTTCCGTATAACTATTGGTTATACCCGCCTACACGTATTGCCGAACCGAACCGCCATGCGTACACATGGCCAAAGTCGAACGTAAGCGTCGGCGCGCAGAAACCCTGCGTATGCGCAGGGTTTCGGTATGCGATGATGTGAATGTGCCGACCACACGCAACGGCACAACGATAGGCTGTGTGTTCACGAGAACTGTTATACTGTGCGCTGCATGGATTACATCACCTACTGCAGTATTCACAAACCCGTTCTATGCCACCCAGACGAAGGGGAATCGTTCGAATGATCGTGTACGGTGACACACATACAGAGTTCTGTCCTCGTCTTTTTTATGTATCGTCCTCGTCTTTCCCTGCGCTGGGGGTTTTATCTGTTTAGCTATGAGTTACCAACCAGCTCATGTTTTAACCCTTTGACACACATACGTTCAGGTCTTAGGAACACATACATGGTCTTAGGAATAAATAGCGAGCAGAGCTGAAGGTCTTCGGAAAACGCTTCGGAAAAGATGATAAGTCAATCACCTGATTCCTTTGATGTCGTTGTTGATCTTTGATTTGACATCTTCCTTTATCGTATCGCTTCCGTAGCGTGCTGCCGATCTGCTATAACTCTAGAAAGTGTGCTTCTTTCACGTCTGAAATGGAGTCGTTGTCCTTTATATGTTGTAATGCTATTAAAGCTATCGCATTTATACGCGTTTGGCACTGCGCCAAAGAGTACAGTCATTTTTCCTGGTGTGTTGTGTATGTGGACTGTAACGGCGTTACTCCGGTACATGAAGAAAATTCCTACATTTGATTCGCATGTCTAGTTTCGCTGTTCAAATAACGCAATTACTTTCATTAACGCGTGAAAGAAACATAAAGCAGTGCAACGTTAGCCAAAATTGATACGTCATGCAGCTTACTTTTGAGAAAGAAATACCGCTTTCTCCCCTATATCGTGGACGGCAGAATACACATGCAGGGCCACACCTGATGCGAGGAATAAACCGTGTCTAATGCAATGCCATCTCACTTCCGTGTGCACACTTTTCACCGTAGCTGTCGTTCGTTGCACTTGTATTACAGCATCTGTTGTAAGCTCCGTGTAAAGTCTGGTGCGGACGCGTAAACGCCTGCTTTGAGTCATTCATCTCACCGTGCGCCGGTGTGCATCAACGTGACTTCAGACGCTCCTCATGAACGGCTCGGAGAATAAGTTATTGGGCCAGGCCTGCTTTATTTTCCGCGTCGTTTGTGTTTCTGTAGGGCTCGTCGCCGTTACAGTGGGGTTTACACTGGATGCCCGATACTTCTTCGTTGCGTTGTTTTGTGCCGTTTTGTTGACAATCACATGCCCGTGTAACGCTCTGTGGAGTGTTGCCACTAATTCCGTGAGTGCAACGAAGAACAGCTCGACTACAGCGGATGATCCTCCTGACTATTCATCGTTGTTTGCGATATGTGAGGAGACTCCTCCGAGCTACGAATGCGCTCTAGCGACGCAAAAGATGACGACTCTCGACGACAGCGATCGCACTCAGTGAACGTGCACTGCTGGCCTCACATAGGCACGAAAACGCTGGCACCCTCCAAATGTGACTGTGGCATACTAAGATAGCATCATGCGTATGTGTACGTCCTTTCCGTTTTCGATGACTGCGTAAAAGTGCAAGAAATGGGCATCTGAAAGGTGGCCCTGGGCCAGGCCTGAGGTCATACATCTCCAAGTCCTACGGTTTTTGATGCGATTTCTTACAGGCAACAAGTTTGTGAATTTACTCTGACCATGAACGTCATTTTGGGGGTCCCCGTGTCTATCGCGTGTTTCGTTCCTTTTACTTACTCTCTTTTCTCTCCCAGTTGCGAGAACTGTTTTATTCTTTCTTCTACCAAGCGAAATATGACGCGTGTGCAAAACGAAAGAAAAAAAAGTATCGGTTGTGTGCCCTATGCATCTTTGTCTGAGCAATCCACTCGGTACGAAATACTTGATGTGCGATGTCAACGCATCCATGTGTCGTGAAACTCTTTCTTTTTCTTTTTTTTTTTTTTCTGTAAATCTCTTTACCTTATCGATAGGAACGGTACTAGCAACCTGATCAGAAACGCGCGTGTTTACATACAATCATGTCAGGAAATGTAATAGTGAGGTTTAGTGGATCGTACGCTATCGCCTTTGCGTACGTGAGGGATAGCGTGCTGGTTTAGCGTACTATGCACTAAAACTCTCCAGTATATTCTTTCAGGTTTAACCGTTCTAACTTTTTCTTCCTTTTCTTTTCTTTTTTTTCACTACAGGAGCAAAAGCGCTAAAGGAAATGCAATGAAAACGGAACGGAACTCCGTGTTGCTGAGAAATAGCGAAGCATGGGTTCTTAGCCTGGATTGGCGCATTCTTTGGGCGTCTGAATGTGGAAACTACAGTGCATTGTCTGATCGGGACATAGTTTACGAATGTCGGACTCACATTCACGTGGATTGGTTCATAGCAAGAAGCGGCAATCCGGTCAGTATAACATCCATGTCAGAAGCCTCTAATGCCTCTAGCAAGCCTGTACATCATGGCTAAGCTTTCCCTTCTCTTTCGCTCTTTTTTTGCCAGTATTAAAGGTATCCCCCCCCCCCTCTCTCATCATATCTCAGCTAGAAATTAACAGAAAGTAACAGCTAGAAGTATGAAATTCCTTGGTGAATAGATAAACACGCAGTATTCTTTATCGTTCACATATTTTATTTTAAAAAAAAGACTACGAGAGCAGCCTAGATGTCATTTTCGCAGTTGAGTTGTACGGTCAGGCGGGCATCCTCTCGAAGACAGTGTGGAATTACAAAATAACTAATAGCATAAACTTCATTAAATCAAAATTAGGGAATTTCGGGCAGCGTGATTCCAAAACACTACCCGGGAGCGAGCAAGGGGGGATATATATGTGAAAAACGTTCGCTCAAATTGTACGTGTAAATTTACAAATCTTATCAATGTATATACAACAATTTTCTTCTGTTTCTGTGGGGCAATTTATGACGTGATACTCCCAATAGGCATGCTGCATGCTTAAGTGCTGTGTTACCTTCTGTCACTTTGTTAATTTGGAACGAATGACAGTTATCAGAGTTTGTTGCTTCATTTGCATTCTAGCTTACGTAGTAATAGTATTTAACAAAGCTGTGTCCGAAGGGAACCAACGATGACGCAAATGCAGCGTGTGACCTAACTGACAAGTAACGCCCATCTTTAGAACAGTCAGCACGTCGTGCACGTAAGGTAGCTTCACATATGTAATTAGTGAGAAGAACCTTTAAAAAAGCACGGCATTGTATTTCATGGTAAACACGAAATAAGTGTGTGCATTACAAGCTTCCCTCTCAAAAGTACATTTGAAACGACATATAATCTTGCGTACCCTTTAAATACGCTTATCGAGATTTGAATTGAATTGAATTGTGAGAAAAAGCTTTGCATGCAGTTTAGCACGTTAGCAGATGTAAATACTGGTACAGTCATCATCGTATTTGAATAAAGTTGTTGTTTTGACTCGTGATATACGATTATGTGCACCAGGTTAAAAGAACATATTGGGAATCGTGAATACTTTTCTTGACGCTACAATGTACATCTGACTGAGATAATTTAATCAGACATCTAGCGTAAATAACAATTAAAGGAACTGCAAAGTCAATTTCAACCCTGCTTAACCTTATGATTTTACGAAAGCCTAGGAAGAGTACGAAATATTTCTTTTGGAATCCATTTTTTCTTTGAGTAATCGAGTTTCAAAGATTGCATTCGAGCGCAAGGCTGGGTACTCCCTAAGCAACAACAATGGGTTGGCTCTTGTCGGCCATGGCTATAGTCTCGCCTTTCTCATCAGCGTTCGAACTGTGGCGAAACCGTAATGGCCGAAATGTTTTGGCATGTGTTTTCGGGTACACCCCGTGTGATGTCGAATTTACCAATGCCATGCCGTTACCATGCCCTCGAGCTTCGGATAGTCCAGCAGTCACTCCGGCAAAACTTCTGTTCTTACGAGGGCACGCCGGAGACACAGCATGACACGATGCCATCCGCAGAATCGTCGACGGGGGATGAATTGCCGTCATCGTCGCCACCTGGACGCTTGGGAAACAGTCTTCATGTGTAATGAAAATATTGAGAGCTTCACAGCGGAAATATGGTATTGCTCCTTCAGTACATGCAGGAAGTTTCGGTACGTTGCCTACAAACAGTTTACCAGGTGGCTCTGGGGCCATTAGGAAAGCACTACAGAAAAGTCTTGAAAGCATGTGCTATACATGCCATAAAGGAAAACATTCCTTCTGAAGCATACAAAGGTTTTTTGCCTATTTCACGTGTGGTGCAGTAGGTGCTGTCTGACCATGTGTATGTTTACTCGCTTCCACTGAGGTGAAGCTCTTACTTTTCTTGCATGTGCTTGTGGGCAGCATTGAATGTCTGCTATCTTGACAGAGGTACACTGGGTGGTTTGGACGCGAACACTGCAAGATCACAACAGCATCCCTTTCATGCACAATAGAGGTCTGCCATATGCCCTTCTGGAGTAACCATACAGTCACTACGCTGTGATATACATTCTACAGACATCAAAACTTGTAAATATTGCTTTATTGATCACTGTGTTTGTGAATTAACATACGAGTGATAGCAGTAAACAAACAAGGAAGGAAGGAAGGAGAACATCCCCATACTGCGTCCATATCAGTTTGCAAGTGCTTCACCTACCACCAACCAGTAGCACAATGTATGCATGCTTCTTTTTTTCCTCCTTTTCAGTGCACAGTGTTTGCTACAACCACGTTCCAGTCCATAAGCTCTAAGAGAACAGAGGCTATCACCTTGCCTATCAAACATCACAACTCCATGACTTCATCAATATAAGAAGGACTCAGGTGAGGACACGCCAACCCACCCCCCTCTTCAGAGATATCCCTATCGTTGACTCCACAAGCATGTGAAGAAAAAAAATTGACCTTTTCCGTGCACATCCATCTTTGTAGCCCTTTCTCAATTTCTCATTATAAATTTCTCATATTTTCCCTCATACCAGTCCAATTGCAGTCATTGGTGCGGGCGCAGGGCTTTTGCAGACCACTACTACTTCACTGTAGCTGACACCTTTGCAAGTTGTCGGCGCTTCACTCAAAAGATCATCTACATCATCTACCAAGAAAAGATAATATGGTTATGGCTTAGTGTCTTCCCTATGCTCTTTATATCCAAACATTGTCCCTCATGGCTCTCATGGATGTTGATAGCGTGCCGGGTCAAACCTAGGCACATTACCTCGAAGTACATATACACTGTTTCCTGAATTACAGCTCGTTTGTATACGTAAGCTCATACTTCTCCAAATGCTAAGCAGCTCTGTATTTCCCTAAGAATTGGAACTACACCAGTAAAGATGGCACTCTAAATCTTTTCGCACCCCTTAAGATGTAAACTGGGTGTAAAATGGTTGTACACAGGAGTAATACACCCTTTGTGCACCCCAAAAATCACAAAAATCTGTTTGAGAGCTCTTGAGGGTGTAAGAATGGTGTATTACACAATTTTCTGGAAAATCTCGGTGAGGGTGTGATACAGGGTGTATTCTAGGGTGTGTTTGAATCTCGAACATACATTTACTTTGTTCACTGAAAGGAGATCGAATACTGCAGACATGACAGGGGAACATTATAAAGGAGCGCATTACATAACAACAACAACAATTGACGATGAAGCGGGCAGGTTTTCCACATTACATAAAATTACTTACGAAACACTAGAAGAACGCACGACATGACGAAATAATAAACACATGGTATGATTAACAGCCAGGCGTGGATTAATTCAGGAATACTAAGGAGAGCTTGACATCTGTTAAGGAATAACATAGGCAATCAGAGAGCGCGTCACATGAATTGACATAAGTAAGGCACACTACAGAAGCGCATGACATGGATTGATAACGCGCCTGCCATCGTGGAGTTTGTACAGGTTCAGCACGTCAGGTGAACGTTCTTCCAATTTTCCAAAACAGTGTATTCCTGAGTGGTGGTTACCACATGGACATGCAAGTGGCGATCGTATTCAACGGTGGTTAAACACAGGGCAATGAAAAGAATCTGACAATTTACAACATATATTCCTAAGATCTCTGAAAATATCGGTAAGTCATTTTCAGGAATTTCTTTTACAATTACACAACTTCCTGAAACTAAAAAGCTATCAATCGTGACACTTCTGACAGAAGCTTTCTTATGGGACATTCTAGTACCTGTTCAAGTGACACCTCTCTTGTTCCATCAGTTTTCAGTAGAAACAAAAAAACAAAAAAAGACAATTCAGAGCATATAGCAAGCCATGCATACCATTTTTCACATAGCTCATTGAAGTGTGTCCTGGTGAATTCCATTATCCTTGAGTTGCCTATGTATTGCCATATATATTTCCTTAACATAACATTCTTATACACATAGTTGATCGCATTAGAGTCCACCAATTACCTATAGACATGCTGCATGAGCAGAGGAACTTTTACTGGATACTTCAGATGCAGTGAAACTTTTTATAGATATGTTCATTTGGTGATTATCAAAATGACATACAAATACACTTCATTCCTAGATGATCCTGGGCATATACCCAGAAAGTGTTGTCAGCTCAATGCGAAAAAAGTTGTTTTTTCGCATCAAGGTGACAACATTTTCTGCGTATTTTCTTATTCGGCGTTGAGAATTACACCCTTCCACATGATTACACCCTAACAATGTTGACGGTGTTAAACTACACCTTAAAAGGTGCGTGCCCTGCACAGTCGGGTTTACACCCTTTAAGGTGTAAAAAGATTTAGAGTGATACGTGTATGCTGCACCCACGGGTTTAGCTCAGCACATGCACGGGACTTGACCGCAGCTCCAAGCTTTTTCTTAACCCTCTGTTAAAAGATCCTCTTGTGGGCTACATGGCCCATAAGCATTTCCCAGCATGGCAATTGCATATTGCCAATGGTTACTGTAAGTATAACTACAAGCTAGTTCTTTTTACCTTTTACGACATGTACGTTTTACGTCATTGTTGCAGATAGAATTACTGTAACAGAAAATTCAAGTACGCAAAGCTTATGTGCCTTCTATTATATTATTTCTTTTTGCGTCCTCAATCCTCTCTAACAAAAATTTGTATATCCTCCTCACCACCTTCTTTTCCCCTTTCTGTAATGATCATCAGTATAAATATCTGTACCAAGTGCATGTGTGTGTGTGTTTGTCTCGTACCTGATAAAGGAAGGACGAACTCCGTTCGAAAGCTAGTGTTTTAGTAAAATAAATTATTTGAGTGTTTCGGTCTCCTTAAATACGTATCTTATTCACTTGCGAGTGCTAGACTTTTCCCATTTTTTGCCTCTTGGTTTCCACTCCATGCTCTGCAACACGGACGTGAGTTCTGATAATCATACTTGTGTCGCTAGAGGGAGTCTGCATCCTTTCTGACAGGTGTTGTAGGTGAGATCACTTGAATATTAATGGATTCGAGTAACCCGAGAGCCTGGTCAACAGCAAATACTACAAGGTGACATTTGAATCTGTGCAGACATAACAGGCTATGACTACACACGTTTGCTGCACTGGACCCACTGAAAAGGGTTGTGCCTGCAGCCATCTTGTTCACATCTGGCAGACGTTTCCAAGATAAATTGTGTTCACTTGGGCACTCAGCTTCTGCTTTGAGAAGGTTGAGTTGAGTTGAGTTGAGTTGATAAGAAAAGAAAAAAAAAGTGGAGAAATAGGCACTCATTACGAGAGCCGGCTACTCCAGATCACTTAGGAAAATACAAATGGCTATCTACAATAAAACCAATTAGTAACAAAGACTCTCAGTCAGTCACTCACACACACTGTCCACACACGCTGTTCACACACACTGTGTCCACACACACACTGTCAGTCACACTGTGTCCACCAACTTGGAGTCTGCGCAAAACATTGAGAAGCGTGACGCGAAATTATGTGCCCACTTTATGCGACGCACCGTAAGTCCTGCATTTCCCAAACAGTTGTGATAGTGGAGTTCTGAATGTGATGTACTTCTTCTGATCTCGTGAAGCAGAGGGAACAACACTACAAATTAGAAGGGTATTTAGTATCTGAACTTTTATCAGTAGGCTGTACCGTTCAAAACTGTTGCCTTCAGATTCCCGGAATGACTCAACAGCTGCTTCCACCAGAAGAAAATATTGCCCTATCATGCACCTGCAAGGAATGCAGAAGTTAACATTTCAAGCAAAACAAGCGCTTGTCCCACCTGTGAGAATGTGGGTGTATGGACAATAGGTGTTGAAATCATCACTGGAGAAAGGTTGAGAGGTGTTGACCGTAAATTATCCGATTGCATGCTTTTACTTCCGATTTTCACTTTTGCGGGATCTCTCCCAGCTCGTCAGCTCCCCTGCCCTCCTAGACTACTGTGCAGCCTATCGCATTCAATGAACATTTATTGCGGAACGAGCACCCTGGTGGGGAGGGTTCTGGGAGCGACTCGTCCGCTCGGTCAAGGATGCCTTGTGCAAGACACTGGGACGCAGCTCCTTCATCTTCGAGCAACTCACAACCATCCTCACGAAAATCGAGGCTCTATTAATTCACGCCCTCTGACCTACATTTCCGATGGCCCCTGAGACTTCTCCACCCTTTGTCCTTCCCACTTCCTTGTTAGAAACGTCTCACACAGCTCCCTGATTTTTCACTAACCCACGACGACCTCAATCAAACCCGCTCATCGCTCATCGGCAGAGCCCAGCGCCGTCAAGATATGCTTGTTGACTTCTGGCGGAGGTGGACTCGGGAGCCCATCTAGGTTAGAGCTTTATCAAGCTCCTGGAGCCATGTCTCTGCCATGTGCTCCTGGAGCCGCGCTGCCATGTCGTCATGCCGGACTACTGCGAGATCTCGACGCACAGATTTCTGCTATTATTGACTTGGACGAGATAGAGAGTGAAGCAGAAAGCTGCGACGTTTAACTGGAGACGGTGATAACTGCGCGTTAGCAGATTTCTGGAACGTTCAGGGGGAACTTCGATGACCGCTACTTGGGCCACCCGGGACGCTACACGAGTTGTGCTAGACGAGACTATAAAATTCCCAGCTGAAACCACGGAACGCACGGACGATGGAATAGATGACGACAACAAAGAATTCGCTGCATGCCCTACAAGTTACGGCTCCACTGCTAAGGCCCAGCGTCAAATACTGATATCGCGTGGAACGGAAGCCACCAGTGCTGCATCGAGCCAGATACATCACGGGGAAACAGTAACGAGTAGTCTCCAGATATCCGCTGATGACATCATGACTGGCCATGGAAGCACTCTAGAAGAATGCGAACATCTGAGACATCTAGAATATCATGAAGGTTCCTCTTCCGCATCGGAGAAGCAGACGTTTGGTCCAATACTCACTTTGACAGACCCTTGTGAGATGTACAACTACGGATATCCTGCGACCACTTGCGAGGATGTTACTACTCAGGTTATTCCGACTGACACCATTCCTGCAAGCAAGAAAACGAAAAACTCAATTGTCCATGCCACTCTACGTCCCACCATGCTTCGAAGGAGGAATTGTTCCAGACGTCACACCGTCTGCTTACAACGTCTTCAGCAGCACATTCATACGACGGCGAATGACCACGATACCTTGTCACGTAAGATGTTTCTCGTACGACACTCGTATTGGACCATGGTGCTTCGCAAGTGTCTATGCGGGACCCCGGTCCGAACATCTTTCACTTATCGTGGCTCCCTGAATGACTCGCGGGACTACTTTTAGAGCCTGACTGAAGACCATCTCGATTTTGCTGTGTTCCCTCATCCACCATGCCTGCTGTTTATACCGTGTTTCTGTTTTGTTGTCCATCGTTGGCGCCGGCAGTGTATTGGAAAGACGAAGACGCTCAACTCAGCATACATACGATGATCACGCGCATGGATCACGCGCGATCATGGAATCATTTTCTTTTACCTTCTGACCAGTAACTATGTAATCTTTTCCAACCTTCCGCTGTTATTGTAGATGGATATTTCTCTATTTCTTTCCCCCTCAGATCTCTGTATAATTCTGCGACTGAGCTTCCGCTGTAGTCTTTGCTTTTGTCTAACCTTTTCAATTGCAGCAATGTGTGCTTCCCTGCTTCATAAATTGCTGGCTGCCATTCCGACATTGGACTCCTGTGATCTATCCCGTCCCTGCCGTCCGATGTCCTTGCCATCCAACATCCTATATATTCCATGTAAAGCATGTGCTTGTGACAATTGTTTCAGATCAGCAATCTGTAGGCCCCCAACTTCAATAGGCAGCTTCATTGTCGCTTGCGCTACCCATTGCGCTATCCCATATAAACTGAAAGCAGAGTTTCTCAATTCTACAGCATATTTCAGGAGAAGGGTAAGCGATAGAAAACAGGTACGCACATCTCGGTATCATAATTCTTTTGACAATCTGCGCTCGAGCTGTAAGTGGCGCTTCCGGTTCAACATAGTCTCCCTTTAATTTTTCCAAGTATTTTTCTAACTGCATCCAATTGTTGTGTGAAACCCCGTCCTTATTAAACCTGACTCCGAGGATTTTGGTCTCTTCCACAATGCTCAGACCCAGATCTTTCCTCGGCTTCTCCCCACCTAAATATACCAATTTTGATTTGTCTCTATTTATTTTTGCCCCGCTCACTGTCCCATATCCTTCCATTACTTCCAGAGCTTTCTCAACTTCCTTTTCGCCTTGAACTACCATAAACTGAACTCCCAAAAAATTCGATAGTTCAATTATTTCATTTTGTTTCGGTTTACTTCTAAATCCTCTTGCATTAAATGTTAAGAATTTGAATGTCATAATGGAGTGGAGTGGAGGGGAGTGGAGGAGACTCAACTGACTGACACGGTAATATCTTTAACAACTTTGTCTTAAATATCAACCTTCGCCGTTCTGCCACCTTTTTTTGGCTTTCTAGATGCCCTTCTCCTTTTCAAAGCCATACCACGACCCTTCCTATCAACTTCCTCGCTTTCTTGTCCCTCACTTTCCTCTGATACCATCGTGTGGAAGCTTTCTCCACTCTCAGAATATGTAACTTGTGACACTGAAGACACGCTTAAGGTTGTGCTTGTTACAGAGGAAGCATCGTCCGGGCTTGCTTCCTCTTCAACATTGCCATTGCGAGCTTCTGACCCTCGCTTTTCTTCCGTTCCTTCACTCTTACTTTCATCATTTGCGGTTTCCTCCACCTCCTTGCTGACCTTCATTTCGTGCTCTAAACCTTTTTCTTTTGCCTCTTGCTGGTTATCACAGGCCCCTATTTCTCCCTCTTTCTTACCACTGACTACTTCATTCACATTAACTTCACCAACCTTCTCTACGATTGTGGTGCCCGACTTGATTGCTTCCTCTACAACCTCCTGCTGCACTTCCTGCTCCTCTGTACTTTCAAAACGTGGAAAGTTCTCCTCTGACACCCATGGCGTACTCTTCGGCTCAGCCACGCCTCCCCAAGCCGATGGCCTTACATCTGCCGGGACGTTCCTCTTTCTTGCCAGATCACTTTTACATTTCCCACACTCCACCTCGTAGGAAGACCCACACCAGCGGCATCTATGAGCCTTACAATCACAAGCTAGGTGATCACTTGCATCACACTTCGCACGTACATCTCCGTGTGTCTCCATGATACGGGCAGTGGCGTATCTAGAGCTACCTGCGCCCATGGCAACATGGTTAACATGATGCCCTTGGGGATGCGTTTTCGTGTGGTCCGCACTAGGTTTCACACTACAACCTCCCTAATGGCGGGTGCTTTAGATCATTTATGAATGTGCCAGGTTGAGTGCCCGACCTGGCACATTCACACCCGACCACATAATGGCGCCCCTGTTCACCTGGCGCCCATGGCACCTGTCCACACCTGCCACACCCTAGATACGCCACTGGATACGGACACTCAATTCTGACACCCCTCACCGTCAAAAAATTTGTAAGGTCCCCATTGAGCTCCATAATCACCAGTCTTGTTCCAGTTTCGCAGTCTTCATGCTCTCCACCATATTTTTTCCTTTGAGTCTTAATCAGCAACAGTGATGGGCAGTACTTGAAGTACCAAGTACTCAAGTAGTACTTTAAGTACATTTCTTGGTACTTGTACTTTACTTTAAGTACATCTTAAATCGTGTACTTTGTACTGTACTTCAAGTACTTTTTTTTCGAGTACTTTCCCATCAAGTACTCAAGTACCCAAACTTGAACTCCAGGCTAAAAGTCACAAAAGAGTATCAAAAATACACCCTACTAAAAGCGCTAAAATGACAACAAGAAGACGAAAACACACAGATAGGGCTATCTCTGAATTTTCGTCTTCGTGCCGTCACTTCAGCGCTTTTAGTGGGATGCGGTACATTTTACCAAAAGGGATTTTTGTGCTTTTACATAGCACATTTGTTGAAGCACATCTATTGTTGAGAGGCTTGAAATGTGTAAAAAGTATCAACACTTCTATTATGTAAAACGAATGGAATACAAAGACACGCACACATTATGACATTGCAACCGGCAGCACAATGACTTGGTCTATTGTCATTTCAGTTCTCGCAATGCAGAGTTCTATGCTTTTTTATAATGGTTCCTTCATTCGCAATTAATAAGCATTTTTATCACATTATATGTGTGATTGCATTACATGATGAACACTCTGCAAGACACACCGGCTTTAATTTTTACATTTTACGTTTTTTTTAATTGGTCACATGGATTACATTGCAGCAGATCACAGTCGTATAAAAATGAATGCTTATACTGTGCTTCATCCTTTTTTACTTTCTTCATATTCTTTTTCTAAACAAAAAGCCGCAAGAAATTCCCAGAAATATGTAATTTCTGTTGTCTTGTACTTTTTTCTCCTTGAAATTTCCTAGTCTGTTATAGCAGAAGATTAGTACCAGAACACCACACTAGGCAGGTGATCCTGGATCAGTCAGGGTGTAATACTATTTTGCATAATCACAGCACAGCTGCTGATTACCTTTCTACATGTAACTGCACATTATGACCTCTGATTAAGTTTATATTCACGGGTTAGCACTTAACCTAAGACTTTATGGCTCCAAAGCATTTGTCAGGAATACTCGCTAAACTTTTGAAAAAAACAAACAAAAACACAAGTCACAGATACTAAACAGTGAAATGCAAAGTGATACAAACTAAATTAGCAATGTACTTGATCAGTACTTGAAGTACTTTGCCTGGTACTTTGTACTTTACTTGAAGTACACTTGGAATTGGGTACTTTGTACTGTACTTGAAGTACTAATGATGCCAGGTACTTGGTACTTTACTTTAAGTATAATTTTGAGGTACTTTGCCCATCACTGATCAGCAATCCATACTGCCTTAACTCCTTTTCCAAGTCGGTATCCGGATAATCAATGGGGTATCGAAATACAGTTATCCTTCGCATTTTCGCTCCCAACTAATATGCTTCTATCCGTTTTCCACCAATCACTACTCCTCCCTCTTCCTTATCATTCACCCTCCATTCACCTCATTCACCCTCCATATCATTCATAACTACCTCGTAGAAGCCATAACCCTGATTCTGTGCACCGCGGACTCTGCTGGGGGCTACCTCCTTACACGCATCCAAAACATCCTTCCCGAAGTACCCCTGAGGGGCTCTCAACTTAAAAACCAGGATGCGGTCGTCCAGGCCCTTATCCATTGCTCTGCCGGCGTCTCAGCCTACGAGACCCGGCTACACCCTGTCTGTAAGCCGCTCAGCGCTTGAAACTCATGTTGAATTCTAATGGCAGATTCGGAGCGCTTCCGGAGCAAGTTTTGTTGCTCCGCAAAGAGCAAGTCTGTTCGATTGGCAGATTGGGATCAGTTATGGAGTCTTCCAATGGGAGCTTCGGAGCGGCTTTCGAGCCAAGGTCGCTCCAGGGAGCAACCCAGACTGCTCCGCTAAAATAGGCAGATTCAACCGGAACTCTATCTGACGTGTCACTTGTCGCTTGTGCTTCCTATTTCCAGTCTCTGCTTCGCCAACATGGCCGCCTCGCAACGCGTCTTCGCCGTGACTATCCTTTCGCGACGTACGTTGGCGATTTTGTTTCATGAAGGAAGCGATAAGTCAGACGTTACAATGGCAACGTTAGGAGATTAGAAGGACCTTGAAGAAAGAACTAGATCGATAGATAGAAGATAGATTAGAAGGACTTTGAAGAAAGTTTTGATGTTGCAAAATCAAAACATGGCGTTATAATGGAACATGAGTACCTTCTTCTTCCTCCGTCTCTGGTCGTCATCCACCGAGGGAGGTTGGCCAGGGCTAAACTCTAAGTTGGGCGCAAGTGTTCCAGTCGCAGATTCGGATCACTTGCTCTAGGCCTGATCAAGCCGCTCCATTGCCGAGTCTACCACCTGCTCCGACTCTGCCATTGGAATTCAACATCACACTTGAAAATCCACACCCACACAACTAACAAAATGATACAAAATGAACAATCTCTTGAGAGGGTTTTTAAGCCTAACAGCGGAGCTCTCACAGAACACGCCCACACGCGCCGACGATGCCGATTTTATCTCTGTTCAAGTTGTATTGTTAACTGTAGGATGGGACAAGCGAAAACTTGCCCACATCACATTTCAAACCACATTTTAAGTTACAACAAACTGCTACGAAGAAAACAAGAAAATCACGCGTTTGGAAAGTTTCGCCCTCACGCAATAAGTATCGTGAGCTAGAATGACTGGTGTCATAACCAGCCTATCCAATGCATGGGAGGGCTTGGTCGCAGCCGTGGCACCCGGCCACGTGCGATTGTTTACATGGATGCGCTGAAGCTCGCTGCGCGCCCTGCGGAAGGATTTTTGTGGGGATCCGAGGTACTCTTCTGTTTCGTATCACATGCCCTTTCCGTGAAACGCAGAGGTTCGCACCGCGCCGGCAAAGAAACGGAACAGTACCGATGGTGCCGATGGATGGCTTATCAGGGCATCACGAGCACTCGCTCAGTGCAAGGTCGTTGCTTGCTGCATCAGGTTCTCTCTCTCTCCCTCTCTTGCAATTGATAATTTGTTCCTTTATGTCGTGATACAACAATGATCATAGGCGATTAAACAGTGGTCGGTCTGTGCATACCGCCATATTCTGGCTCAGCCCTGAGTGATCCTTGCGCTTCGAGGAACCCGTCCAGTAGCATTGGCGATGCGTTGGGCGCTCGCACGCCGCGCGTGCTTAGTCTATAAGCAACTTGTACCCCGCCGAAAAGCTGATAGCGTCCTCAGCTGGAATCGAATCCACAACCTGACGCCAAACATTTGGGGGTTTTAGTGAGGGGGCCTCGATAAATCACTGATTGTAAAGTACGGGTAGATTTGGTCAGACAAAGTATTCGAAATCGGCAATCGCATAAGCAGCGCGTCAGGGCCAAGTATGTCAGGGTTCTGTGTCCAAGGTAAGGGAGGGGCCGCTAGAGGACGTCACAGTATGACCGAGACAGCACGGTTTCAATAGAAAAATCAGCAGAAACAATTCGTTGGATATTATGTTTCCTCATTTCGCACAGTTTTCAGAAACTGTTTCTCTCAGTGACTCACAGGTTAGAGCACAGGTCTGACTCGTGCGCAGTGCAAGAATTACCGAACTTTTTGTATGCGTATTCTTTCGCGTTTTATTAGGCCGGTAAGTGGACGGAATAAATAAGGAAGCGCACCGAGTGTGCGGATAAGCAGTTTTTGACGGTTTAGGACAAACGTATAGAACCGCGCAGTGCTTTACACAAGATTGCCTCATCAAATACGGCGATCAAATGTACTACATCGCAATGTATTTGATGCGATAAAAATTTCATCAAAGCATGCGACATTATCTTAACTTGTTATCCCTTAACGATAAGCCACCCGACGTTTCGTTGCTTTTCTGTTCATCCTGTTCTGAACCCCTTAGCTGGTGTACGTAGAAGTGGAAAGAACTTCGGCAATAATGTGCCTGCTGTTCACAGTCATATCGTAACTATTGCTTATTGCTCGCTGTTTTCAAGAAGTTATAATAATCAAGAAGTTATAAGAATATAATATAAGAGGATGCATACAGAAGACACAAAACAATGACAAATTAGACAAAAAAAAGGAAAAAATAATCACTATGTGGCGTTCAGATGATCACAAAGAGCATTCTTAAATAATGAAGGGGCAGTAATGGATGAAATAGAGCCTGGAAGGCGGTTCCACTCGAGTGAGGTTTTGGGCAGAAATGACTGAAAGTATATGTTAGTAGTGCAAAAGGGAATGCCAACCTTCTGTGCATTGTCCAGCCGTGAAGAGATATGTGACGGACAAGAAATTAAAGAGTGTCGGAGGATATCGTTATGATAAAAAAATTTGTGAAATAGACAAAGACGAGTAACATTGCGTCGAACTGAGAGATGAGATAGGTTAAGACTAGCTTTCATGGAGGTAACACTGGCTGTCCTGGCATAATTACCGAGAATGAACCGTGCTGCGCGGTTTTGTACACTTTCCACTTGAGCAATGAGTGTCGCCTGTCCCGGGTCCCACACAGAAGCAGCATATTCGAGCTTCGGAAGCACGAGGGTTCGGTATAACATGAGTTTTAGATTTAGTGGACCAAGGCTGTAATTACGGCGGATGTACCCTAGAGTGCGTGTGGCGTTTTTGGTTATATACTCGATGTGTGGTTTCCAGGATAGGTTAGAAGATATGAAAATGCCAAGATATTTATATGTAGAAACACGTTCCAATGCAGTGTTATTAATCATGTATGTATGACAAGGTTCGTTGTTGCGGCATATTCTCATGTGCTTACACTTTCCAAGGTTTAGTTCCATGTGCCACGTGGAGCACCATGTTAGTAGCGTATCGAGGTCTTTTTGTAATAAGTCAGAGTCAGAAGCGGTAGTTACTTTTCGATAGATAACACAATCGTCGGCGTAGAGACGAACAGAAGAGGAGAAGAGGTTAGGAAGGTCGTTGATATAGATAAGAAAAAGTAAGGGGCCGAGAACGGAGCCTTGCGGTACACCAGATAAGACAGAAGCTATGTTTGAATTCCCATTGTTAGTAACGACATACTGCAAGCGATCAGATAAGAAAGAGTGAATCCAGGCTATAACATTTTTGTCAATATTAAGTCTTGTTAATTTTAGAAGTAAATGCCTGTGCGCGACTTTGTCAAATGCTTTAGATAGATCAATGAATATGCAGTCTGTGCAGGACCCGCGATCAAGGGCCTGATGAAGGTCATCTAGGAAAGAGACGAGTTGGGTTTCGCAAGAGAAATTTTTCCTAAATCCATGTTGACTATGGTGAAAAAACGAGTTAAATTCAAGGTGCTGGACTAAGTGAGAGTAAATTATATGTTCCATTATTTTACAGGGAATGCTAGTTAAAGAAATGGGGCGATAGTTACTTGCGCAGTGTCTATCACCAGATTTAAAGAAGGGAACCACCTTCGCGATAGACCAATCATGAGGAATGCAACCAGACTCTAGCGACTGCATAAAAATGTGGGTTAGAAATAATGCCGAACATGTGGCAGTGTTTTTCAAAAACTTAGTATTAATATCATCATGCCCAGAACTAGCAGATAGTTTCAGAGTATCAATTATCTTAATAATGCCATAGGTATCAATAAGTATAGGATCCATATTAATGTAATTGTGAACACTCAATTCGGAAAGGTTGTCGGAAGTAACAGAGGAAAAAGCGCTAACAAATGCATCGTTCAATGCATTAGCACACTGTGATGGGGGTATTACAACACCGTCTGGAGTACGTAATGTGATTTCTGTGTTATTCTTTCGATTTACAAAGTTCCAAAACTGCTTAGGGTTCCGTTTTAGCATTTCGGGTAAAGTGTTCTTAAAATAGTTATTCTTGGCATCATGAAGCTCTAGCCTGTATGCTTTCAGGGCGTTATAATAGGCGTCCAAACTCGACGGGCTAGGAGATAGCTTCGAGCGACGAAATAGCCGTTTCTTCCTATTTAGAAGCCTTCTTAGCGTTTTGTTGAACCAAGGCGTTTGAGAATGAGTGGAAATGGTTATTTGTGGGATATATTTATCGATGAGCTGCATCACCTTGCTCTTGAACAGGTGCCAGTTACTTTCAACCGAACGGAGTGGAAAGTCAGCTAAATAAAAATTAAGGTATTCATAAAGTTCATCATTTATAGCAGTAAAGTTAGCATTTTTATAGTCCCTAATTATCTTTTTGTCCTTACCACGACCGACTGACGTATTAATGTAATAATGAAGTATAGAGTGATCACTAAGCCCGTCGAAGTTGGAAAGCCTATCAACAAGATCGGGTGTTGAAGTTAACAGCAAGTCTAGTATGTTGGAAGATGTTTGGGTTACTCTAGTAGGACTTGTAACTAACTGTGAAAGGTTAAAGGTGTTACACATTTCTATGAAGGTAGCACATTCATGGGATGTTGACATAACGTGTGTGTCATGGGCTTGCCAATTGATGGAAGGGTAGTTAAAGTCACCCATAAGAAATATAGGCAAATGGGTCCATACCAATACCAATGTGTCATTTTGCTCGTCACATGTAAGAATATGTGCGCAGTCAAACCCAGTGCTGTCCTATAGATTAAGAGAAGGGATATTGTAATGGAAAACTTCCCAAGTTCAGATGCTAAACAGCACCATGACAATGTGCATGCGGAGGTAAGAGAATAACTCACCCCACTGATGTCTTCATGTATGTCACCCACCGAGATGACCCATAGAGGGGAGGAAACGCATATAGATATGCAGTGTGTTCAACGAGCGAGTGTCAGGAAAGAATATTTAAAGGAAGCAATAAAAGAAAAATGAATGCTACTTTCCTGCTACTTGAGTAACAAGCAGGTGATACTCCTGACATAGAACCTGTAACTCAGGTAGCAGATTCAAATATTTTTTTTCATGACACGCTCTCGTTCAACAACCTGCGTAAAGGACAGCAATTTGGACTCCCTGTACTTCAAAATAAGACATAAGTTTCTACAGGCATAGACTCATCAAAAGTTTTATTGAAGCGACTCCACATAAAGATTGTAGCCCATGCGATAACGTACGTGGTTTCACCACTGCAATACGTTTTCAGGAGATTTTTAGCACTTACCAAGGCAGCTGAAGCAGGCACAGAAGGTATATCCGCGACCTCGTGCACCTGTAATATGAGAACAACTGTGATACTCATATGTATACTGCCTGCGACACAGTTCTTCGAGATTTGGGTTGTACACTGTGAAGCCTTTCCGCAGTTCCTGGTGAACACCATGGGGAATAAAGTAGTACACATTGGCAGTGGGACCTAGTTTAACTTTTTGCTACTACTTTCCCGACACAAGTTCGTCCAGGTCTCACGGGGAGCCGCTTGGGCATGAAACTGAATTTGAGACAACCATGTCGCAGGCATATACTGTTCACATGATATACAGGGTGTCCACGCTAAGTGTGAACAGATTTTTTTTAAATATATCAATCACTTTTTCCGAGATGAAATCAATGGCAATATAGCATATGCTGAAGGGCACTCCCTAGGGGGGCATTAACAGACTCCTAAGGCAATGTCTTAATTAACTTTCAATAATTAACTTTTTAATTATAAAAGCTACAACGTTGTCCCAATGAGAACATCTGTTCCTTTCGGTCACCTGATATCGTAGCCGTTTTCAGAACAAAAATCCGTTCGATAGACGGCCCGCAAAAGAAGGAACGCCATTTTTTTTTCTTTATTTTGTTCATTACGCTTCTTAGAAGACGCGTATTTCCTTCATCCCCAACGGGAGAGGGGGAAGGAGCACAATGCCGCCTCATGCGTCGAAGATGAGCTTTAACTTGCGGAAACAAAACAAAAACAGATGTATCGGGGGACACTATCGGAACTGGCCTTATCTTGGGTTGCATTTTCTGTTTCCTTTCAATCTTTTTCCAGGACGCGAGAGGCGACAGTGTGCTCTTTCTCCCTCTCACATTGGGGGTGAAAGAAAGACGCGTCTTCTACGAAGCCCAATGAACAAAATAAAGAAAAAAATGGCGTTCCTTCACGAATTTTTTGCGGGCGATCTATCGAACGGATTTTTGTCCTGAAAACGACTACGATATCAGGTGACCGAAAGGAACAGATGTTCTCATTGGGACAACTTTGTAGCTTTTATAATTAAAAAGTTAATTAATGAAAGTTAATTAAGGCATTGCCTTTGGACATTGTAATGTCCTGCTAGGGAGTGCCCTTTAGCATACGCTATATTGCAATTGAGTTTAAAAAATCTGTTCACACTTAGCGTGGACACCCTGTATATATTCACGTGGATGTCTTTATATATTAGTAGCATGGACGTTCCCAGGACTTTTTCCAGGGGAGGGCAGGTGTGCACAACCACATCATTATCTGGAAGCGGACGCTGTGCACTGTGTGGGTGTTCAGATGTCCCTATTATGACATCTGAGAATAAATGTTACGACATATCACTTAAGAGTGCACTATTTTCACAGCGACATTGGAGTTCAAGGGGGGCACGACTCCCCTTTGCCCCCTCTCGGTAAAAGGAAAGCAGGTAGATAAGAACAACCAAAACAACTTACTGGACAATCTAGTTCTTCGCCTGATTCAAGTAACCGTTATTTTCGCCTGTTACTTCGCGTGTTACTTGAACAGGCGAAGAACTAGATTGTCCAGTAAGTTATTTTGGTTGTTCTTATCTACCTGCTTTCCTTTTTTGCTCTTTCCTGTTTCTTTCCTGCAGCTGCGCACCCTTCAGTGCAGTAAAGTTTAGTTGGAGTAAGCGCCCGTGTGTGTCTTATATTCCTCCCGTGGTTGTCGTTTTCGCGCTGTGTTTTCTCCCGGTATAGCAACGAGTTCAGGTAGTTTGCTTTCGCTAAGCACTGCACACAGAAGAAGACGAAACAAAATGAAAAAGCAAACGAAGAAGAGGACATTTGAAAGAGCGAAGGTCGCACAGCCGACGACATTCGTATTTATGTACAGCATGCCTGCGATAACTGTAGAGATGATCTCGAACACACCGCTGTCAAAGAAAAACTGACATGTTTGTGTTACATACGGACTGGTCTTACAATACAGCGCCTGTTTGCGACACAAACGTCGTGAGAGAGTGTCAGTTTCCCTTTGACGGTGCTATGTGCCTGCGATCATTTTTGTTGCTAGGGTGGACACCCTGTGTATGGCTGAGTCTGATTAGTATATTATAGTATATGTCACTTATGGGCTACTGCCAAAGACTATCGCTGATCCCTAATTCTTATATCAGGTGTATGTCTTAGACATTATGGTAGTCCTAACAGGTTGCAGTTACAATCTGTTGCTATTTCGTAACTAGAGAAAATCCAGATCATTGTTTCAGGGCGCGACTTTTTCTGCAAGCAAGAGGAAGACTACAACAACTACACTACTTTTGTGTTCATGCACGACATGCAAAGTTTCGCACTTAATTCCGTGTGAACCGTTATCTGAACCGATAACCGGTATTTTTTTACCGGCTTAGTTCCGGTTCAGCTCCAAGAAGGCATCGGCTCTTTCGGTTCGGTTCCGTTCCGGTTCGGCCAAAAATTACGGTTAATAACGGTTTTCGGTTCAGGTTGGGGTTCGGTTCGACTCTCTGTTCTCAATGTCCTTTTAGTATTTGTCGAATCGTTCTTCTCGGTGTCCAGAATAATAATAATGATAAAGAAACAATCTCTGTTGGAAATATCGCGACTCAAGCTGCGAGGCCTCGCCGCTCGGCATTTCCATGTTGGTTGGCTGGCTGGTTTCCTGTGTGTCGACCCAAAGCCTTTATCCCCCTTCCCCATCCTTGGTACGGTTTGGTAAACCAGGACGTCCAGCCAAGACAAAAAGAAGGCCACTGTCACTGGGGATTGTCCACTGACATCATTTTTCTGGGCTGGCGTAATGTGAAAGGAAAAGACGCCTCATCTGCAAAAAAATTGCACTTCGGCGCGTAATTGCTTTTCTGCAAATACCATCAGTGGCGTCGTTCTGTTCATCTTTACACGCTATTTCCATTCATATGAAAGAGATTGTTGGAAAAGCCAGGACGGATTCCGTGCCACTACATCCAGCGTGCCATTACATCCAACGCGCCGTTACATCCAAAAAACGAGAATGGAAACACCTCCAGCGCGTTCCTGCGAATACAGTCCTCACATGTGTGGGGAAAGCAGGATGAACAGGTAACGGCGTTTGCGAAGTGTACACGGCAAAAACTGCGAAGAGTGCATGGTGCAAAGCAGCCTTCCACTGTCAGACTTTGACCCCTTTTCTGTTTGTCATCACTTATGGCCGTATGCGCTTTCGATTTGTGTTTCGCGCGTATGCCAAAGTTCACGCCGACCTACAGAGCGTAACTCCTGTCTGTGTAGATTGATATTTGAACTTTGTTTCGTAATAAACCTTATAAACCAGAACTTGACTATCTCAAATGTAATAGGAATCCACGAAGGAACGAAACTGCGCTGTCCGCCATCGCTGCGCCCCTCACGTACAGGCCACTGCAGGTGTGCGCGGAAAACCCGAAAAGTAACTTCAGACATTTCTGAAGTGCTATTTTTTTTAGTTTTTTTTTTACTAAACTATGTGAGCTTGTAAATAGAGTAAAAAGTATAGCAGCACATGGGCGACACACGTGGAAGAAAATAACCGCATGGCCTTAACGGCTATACGAAGATACGAGGCCTGAAAATTGCGAGGAAGCGGAGTGCTCGAAATGGTCAGTCATTGCACTGCTGCTGTGCATTGCTGTGCAGGCTTGAACAGTACTTAAAAGAGAGAGAGAGAGAGAAAGAGAGCTATAAGATATTTTCAGCTATTTCTTCCGCCAATGTACTTCCTAAGCACTAGGCCTCAATATATATTGGAATGAAAAAATCTGGGAGGTTGACCGCTCCACCCTGCCTGATTGTGCGTGAAACCACCCTCGACTTTGAAATGACGTTCCTGTAATGCGCTATTTCAGGTGTATCAGAATGTCCAGTGCGAGCAGGCAACAGTATTTTTATAAATAAGCACGATTGTCATGTATCAAGATCTCTCTGAAGATGAACAATCTCTCTGAAATTTTCGTCTACCGTTTTTGTTGGTGCAAAGCGAGAAGCTTTTATTTTTACAATGTGGAAAGCCGCCGTGGAGTGGGCTCCACGTTGACTTCAAGTCTTGAATGTCTCTATCAACGTACCGCGCTCGCAGTTGAGAAGCTGTCGGAAGTACGGTTTTTTATTTGAGATAAAAAAACACACGAGAAGAAACATAAAGGTGT
Source organism: Ornithodoros turicata (assembly GCF_037126465.1). Taxonomy (NCBI): domain Eukaryota; kingdom Metazoa; phylum Arthropoda; class Arachnida; order Ixodida; family Argasidae; genus Ornithodoros; species Ornithodoros turicata. The sequence goes on from NC_088201.1 coordinate 134,038,502, forward strand.
TGTTTGACATCGTACAGGATGGTACGGTTATCAGTTGCATCATCGCAACGCTGTTCATGTTGTGGCTGTGTTGTTGAAATTCGAGCAGGCTCGTCACACTGAGGCTGCGTTCCAATACCCCGGTTAGTCGACTGTTATCGGTCTGACCGGAAGTGCCACCATGTGAAGTCTCGTTCCAAATCTCGCCAAGTCCGCTATTCAGTCGGCTACCGCCTAGTGCGCATCGACGCAGTCTAGTTATACGCCTGACCATCTGACAGCCGGGATGGAGACGCGCGTTGACGGTACCAGCGTGCCCGCTGTTTCTGCTGGCTTTAAATGTAAATTTGCACATAGTGGTATGTTTTTTAAAACTGTGTAGAGAGTTGCAATACATGTTTAATTGTGAAGGTGACAGTTTATGCACGATATCCTACAAACTTGTCTACCTGCAAAGTCCTGCTGTGCTTGCGCCGTACGCATTTCTTGCGTGAGCAACGAGATGGCGCCACAGGCGCCTCGGCTAGGCAAGCCTGTTCCAATAGTGACAAGCAAAGGGGTCTACTCAGCTGCCTAGTCAGGCGGCTTCGCGGGCGCGAGGTATTGAAACGCAGCCTGAACCTCACTTGACGCACTTGTTGTGAAGCCTTCTGTCCGATGTGCACCTGGCGAACGTATTCCTTCGAGAAAGAAGAGTAATAAATTCACTGCTTTATTGCCAAGATTTATTGAGTGCAAATGCGCAATTAATGCTTTTCTTGTGGCTGTATCGTTGAGACTCGAGCGGGCTCATTCCACTAAACCACAGCTATTTATGAACTGAATCACGGAGTCCGCACCTCTTGCGAAGACTTGCGTTCGATGTACACCTGGGAACGTATTCCCTCAATAAGAATGGTGAATTCACGATTTTATTGCTAAAATCACCAACAAAGTTAGCCGAATGTTCCATTATGATGTCCAAGATACACAACTAACGCTGTTCATACTGTGGCTGTCTTACTGAAATTCGAGCGCGCTCGTCACACTGAACCTCACTTGGCGCACATGTTGTGAAGCCTTCAGTTCGGTGTGCACCTGGCAAACCTATCCCTTCAAGAAAGAAGAGTAATACAGTCAGTGTTTTAATGCGGATTTATGAAATGTAAATGCGCAATTAATGCTTTACTTGCGGCTGTATCGTTGAGATTCGAGCGGGCTCATTCCACCAAACCAGAGCATTTCAGAACTGAATTACGGAGTCCTGTCGAATTTCAACAACGCAGCCACAACATGTACAGCGTTGGTTGCGTATCTTGGACATCATAACGAAAAATTCGGCTATCTTTATTAGTGATTTTAGCAATAAAATAGTGAATTCACCATTCTTACTTGAGGGAATACGTTTGCAGGTGCACATCCAACGAGTCTTGGCAAGAGGTGCGAACTCGGTGATTCAGTTCATAAACGGCTCTGGTTTAGTGGAACGAGCCCGCTCGAGTCTCAACGATACAGCCACAAGAAAAGCATTAATTGCGCATTTACATTTAATAAATCTTGACATTAAAACAGTTGTGGCGGCCCGTGGAAGACGACGACGACGCGCCTCTGCTGCCGCGCGCAATCACGCAGCAATCACTCAGCGCACTCAACAAGGGCTCAACGCACTCAGCAGACACTCAACACAATCAGCAACCACTCAAGCACCCAACCACTCAACCAATCGGCATTCACATCCCATCACTGGAACCCGCCGGGATTGCAGCGCTCTTGTTCCCGCCATCCTGCTGCTGCTGCATCAACAGCCACAAGCACAAGCCGTGTGTGCAGTCGTTCACCATCCACGAGTCGTCCTCATTCTCCTCTTCATGGTATGGACGCGGACCTCAACCGCATCCACCGCTTCGCGTCTGAGGGGGGGGGGGGGTGATGTGGCGGACGATGTGGCGGATGTGGCGGTGATGTGACGTGGAAGACGACGACGACGCGCCTCTGCTGCCGCGCATTGCTGCGCCTGGCAGCCCATTCTACCGGCAGCGTCCTAGCGTGAGGCCACGCACATCTGCCCGCTGGGACATTCCGGCCGGTCAGGACTCATGTAGAGGACACCACCTCCTGTACACAGTGAATTTATTACTCTCTCTTGAAGGGGTACGTTCACCAGGCGCACATCGAACAGAAGGCTTCACAACAAGTGGGTCAAGTGAAGTTCAGTGTGACGAGGCCGCTCGAATTTCAACAACACAGCTACAACATGAACACCATTAGTTGCATCTTGGACATCATAATGGAAAATTCGGCTAGCTTCGTTAGTGATTTTAGCAATACAAACGTAAATAATTAAACCTCTACCCGAGAAACGTCATGACGTTGGTAGACAGACTGAAACCGAAACAAATCTGAAGGGGAGGGCTGGACTCCACGAATGGACACTTGTTCGCTGCCCCTATTGAAAGAAAAATAGGACCAAGGATCGTGTCCCTTTCAGGGACCATCGTAATCTTCTCAAGACCATGGTTTCGGGCGCGACCTTGTTCGCCTCTAGCTTCGACCGTAGTTCAACTCTACCAAATTGGTGGCGCTGTCGAACACTATGACGTCATTTGTTTACAAACAGGGAGAGGTCTATTCACCATTCTTACGTGAGGTAATACGTTCGCAGGTGCATATCGAACGCAAGTCTTCGCAAAAGGCGCGGACTCCGTGATTCAGTTCATTAACGGCTCTGGTTTAGTGGAATGAGCCCGCTTGCGCCTCAACGATACAGCCACAAGAAAAGCATTAACTACGCATTTACATTAAATAAATATTGGCATTAAAACACCGAATTTATTACTCTTCATTTATGAAGGGGTACGTTCGTCAGGTGCACATCGAACAGAAGTCTTCACAACAAGTGTGTCAAGTGAGGTTCGGCGTGACGAGCCCGCTCGAATTTCAACAACACACCCACAACTTAAATAGCGTTAATTGCGTTTCTTGGACATCATAATGGAAAATTCGACTCATTTTATTAGTGATTTTAGCAATAAACTATGGCAACTAGAAGGAACCTGGTGCGGGAGTTGAGCTCGCCTTCCCATTGAGAGAGCGGGCGTTATGCTGATGACGGCCGCTAGAGGCGCGCGCACTGTATGCAGTGCCGTGTATGCCAAAGGGAGTCTGGCCATTAATGGGACCTTCCTATACCTGAGGCTCCACCCACTTTTTGAGGTATCTAGCCAATCACAGGTCGAAATACAGTTGTCTATTATTACATCCATTCAGTACTTATACCTCACCCTTATTTACTGGGTGCCACAATTTTGGAGAAACTCGATTGATTTGTATTGAAATGGATATCACTGGTGACAGACCAAAACGTCGGATTTTGCGCCCACTTTTATCAACGCCATCTGCATGGCGAGAGGCATGTTGGGAAGGCTCAGAATTGCAGAAATGGTTGCTGGCAGAAGTGATTGGCCAGGATCGCGGTACAACCGCTTCTTCGTTGCAGACGACAGCAGGTATGAAGGTTTATATCACGTAATGTAAGTACATTGAATCAAAAAAGAGCAAAGGTGTATGTATAAATAAAATGCAATTATATAATGCAAAATCCTACGTATAAGGGTCGTCCTGCTTGCTATTTTCCTGGTATCACGATCTTAACTAGCCCTAACGTTAGCGACGAAACATCCCATTTTCACGTAAATAATGATGGCGGAGCAAAAGTTGAAGCTGATTTTGCACATGCGTACATGATGATATATACTCACAGTATGAAATTAAAGTAGTCTGTGAATTTTTTTTGTCACGAAATCTCCGCTTCGCCGTTCCAAGCACCATCCTCCATTTTGGAGAAAATTTGGTGTCATGGCAGCTCCCATGGAAAACGGTAACCAATGAAATGCGCCTAAGTTTGATTGACAGGTCGAGCCTCTTTTTTAGAATCCTCCTAATGGCCAGACTCCCTTTGGCATACACGGCACTTGGTGTATGCAGTGCCGTGTATGCCAAAGGGAGTCTTGTTGTCTTGAGCCACATTGTGTGACGAAAGAAGATGCCATCCATACATATTCGTGCATATGTGACTTTTCCCATTTTTCTTTTACTTTTGTTTTTAGTATGAAGAGTCCAGCGCTTTATGAGCATGCCCGGAAACAAAAGATCCTTGTTTTACCTGAGAGAACTACACTACTGAAATACTTCCGTAATTATCGGCGTGGGTTTGGTTTCAATCCAAACATGTTCAAAGGTGCTTAAGGAGAAGACTAGGACGATGTCAGACTTTGAGCTACATGGAATGATTTTGGCTGATGAGACTCTCAGAACACTTGAGTGTTTCCTCGCACACAGTTGAGGGCTTTCTAGACTTGGGAGAGCGGTACACTACCTCCAATGACAAACATACACCTGCTGATCATGGCCTCGTCCTACTATTCAAGCCATTTTGTGGTGGCTGGAGCCAAATTGTAGGTGAGTTGAGTGTCTGATCTTGCTTACACAACAGTGACTTGCAGATGCATTTATCGGGAGGCTGTTACAGGTGTCTTTGCGTCATGGAGCAATGTAAAGGCAGCACTGCTTTCACAAATAATTGTAGATGCTGTCATCCTTTGTGAGGAGTCTGGACTTCGAGTAGACTGCATCTGCTCTGATGCAGCAGCATGGAACCGCACAATGTGGAGGCGTTTTGGGATTAAGGTTGGCACCTGTCAAACTACAAACACTTTGTTGAAACGAAAGTTTGCAGTCCGGCTTATTGTCAGCCCCTTCTCCACAATTTAGGAAGATTCCACATCAACAATCTGCAGCAGGAAACATCCAGCCGATCCCAAGAGAGACCTTTACTTTGCATCGGATTTTCCTCACCTCGTGAAGAATCTGCGGAATAGGTTTCTTGAGAAGGGCTTTGTCACTCCAGACGGCAGGGTAGGTACAGCAGCTTGTTGAAATGTGCTCAGAGCCATATTCCGTCCCTAACAGTAGCTTGGTTTTCGTTACAGGTTTTCAAGGAGCATATTATAGCAGGAGGTGTGACAATGACAACCTGACACTGAAAGTTATGCCCAAGATAACCCATACCACCCTGTTCCCAAATCCTTTTGAGAAGATGCGCATTCACTTGTTTTCGGATGAAGTGCTAAGAGGAATACTGCTGTACAGGGATGTAGTGGAGAACCAGTTTGGGGATGCCCAGGCCACAGAAAAGTTCATCAAGCTTGTGGAAACCCTGACTGAAGTTATGACGTCACGCTGTAGAAAGGATGCACTAAGGTGAGGGCATTCACGGCTTGAATGAAACCTCAGTTCTTTGTAATTGACATGCTTTTGATTTACGTTTAGGAAAGGTACCCACCAGGAAAGGTTCATAGATGACTTCCTCAAGTACCTGGACAAATGGGAGTCAGAAGCCACGCATGGAAGTTTCTTGAGTGCGAGCACATCTGAGGGCTTACGTGTGACACTTGCAACAACAAGAAGCCTCCTTTCGTACTTGTCTTCATGTGGCTATCGGTATCTAATGACATCGAGGATCAGCCAAGATCCACTAGAAAGGCTGTTCGGAATCATTCGACAGTTCTCCGGTCGGATATGACCACCCAACTCCTTCCCTGTTCCTGATAACTGTCAATTGTTTGAGTGTTTACAACATCGCCAGGTCACCTGGCGGCAGCAACGTAAGTGAGGGTGTACGCCGTCTTTGCTGTCATGCGAGGACAGTCGAGAGGCATGCATGGATTTGGTGGACAAGCACATTGAGAACTGTCAGCTTGACAACCCAGAGACAGCCTTTCGTGACGACCACAATGAACACATTAAGTGCAGTGACCCTCGATCGTCTTATTTACTACATTGCTGGCTATGTAGCTCGAAGGTTTCTTCCACTCAACTGCATGGACTGCACTGCTGCTTGTGTCCGGGATGCAGCACCAGGGGCGGATCCAGGGGGGGGGGCTGCCCCCCCCCCGAGACGTACCTCTACCCTCCCCTTCCGGCAGATTTTCCTGCCGCACGCTTCGTTTTCCGCACACGCCGCACGGTGGCGTTCCTCTACAGCTTGCTAAGCTTCGCAACATGTAGATCATAAATAAAGTTCTGGTGTGAAATGAAAGCGCAGCAGCTCGCCGTCTTACATGGCGACCCCCCCCCCCGTCTTCTCTCTTTTTTTTTTAGTGCCCCCCCCCCCCCGACAGTCAACAGCAGTCAGCCTTCATCGTACACTTCAGAAGTGAGCAGAGGAGGGCTTCTTCACTGCTCAGAACTCTTATTCACTTTCATCTCTACCTTAGAGAATGTGTTCACTGGCATTTTTTCTGGTAGTTGCATTCAATCAGATAGCATAGTGGAAGTCCTGGCACGTGCTAGACCACATCTTACAAAGCTTGGGTGCAGTGTACACTGTAGATGGTGAAGATTTGAAAGTTAAAATATTGAAATTTTATGCCATCACAAGGATGCATTTTTACCTTAAGGGAATTAACGAAGCAAGAGTGGCACGGAAAACTAAGCAGAAGCTTGGTAAGCAAGCACGTTTACAGTGAAACGTACTGCCGTCTAACATTGTGTAATATTTTTGTTGTTTATTTTATGTATATAGATTGTGCAAATGCCTAAATATATATCCTATTTCAAGTTTAAACCCCTGCTTCGCATTATCTCATTATTTACGTGTACCTTCTTGAGCGTACTTTTCACACCGGCAATTATTACCTTTTCCTAGTAGCTTGCTGCGTTATGGGCAATTTTGCAGTTATGTCAGCATTATTAACGCAGGAAAAGTATGAAGAATACCGTCGAGTCGGGGAGTGGTGATGCAACATCATCAGCCACCTGCCCTCCATCAGGCTGTGCCCGAGAGCTTGTCATATTAAAATTGTTTAAATGCTCCAATGCTGTTTTTATCATTTACGCCAGTATTACACGATTACACACGCCCATACGAATGGACGCGAAACCGCGCACAGTGGACCCGTGTAGAACTTTCGTGTATGACTTTTCCTTTTCTTCTTTTAGCAAATACTTTTACTAAACTATAATTCCGGTATGATTTATGTTGTTATTCGTCGCCACCCATCCTTAACTTTCCTGCTCTGAAAAATAATATCTAAAATATTGTAAGAACGTAAAGTGACCACGCAAAACCCCGTCCGAGCTATTGAGCTCGCTTCCAACCTACGATAGCATACACCCAGTGCTGTGTATGCCAAAGGGAGTCTGGCCATTAGGAGGAGCCTAAAAAAGAGGCTCGACCTGTCAATCAAATTGAGCGTTTTTCATTGGCTGCTGTTTTCTATGCGGGCCGCCATGACACCAAAATTTTCCCGAAAATGGCGGCGTAGCTTGGAACGGCGAAGCGAGGATTTCATGACCAATTTTTTCCACAAATTACGTCAATTTTATTTCGCAAGTGTATATTCTGTTGCAATTATCTTGCAACTCACGTTTAAATTGCGCTCCAGTGTCGATGTTTACCTGAAAATGACATGTTTCGTCGTCCTTGTTAGGCCTAGTAACGACAGCAACCACTAGCAAATAGCAAGAAAAACGCTACGGATTGCCAAAAATTTGCATTTTATGACATACTTTTATTCATGTATCCTTTGTCCAATCTTGATTCAATCATATGTTATGTTTTATAGTTAAAATACGTATAATACCGGCAGTCTCTTCCAACTAGCGGTTCTACCGGCCAATCAGTTCTGCTAGCATACACTTCTGCTTCTGCTACTTCTGCTGTTCTGCGTCTTCCCGACATGTCCCTCTCCATCAAGATGTCGCCGTTAAAAGTGGACGCAAAATCCATTCTATTGCTTGGTCGTCAGGGAATATCCTATTAAATCCAATCCAATCCAGTTTCCCGAAAATGTCGGCACCCAGTGTATAGAGGTGATTTATAGCTTGGATACCCTGGGATTAATAGCGAACTGTATTCTGCCTCATGATTGGCCAGAGGGCTCAAAAAGTGGGTGAAGCTCCAGGTACAGGCAGGTCCCATTAATGGCCAGACTCCCTTTGGCATACACGGCTTTGACCTGCCTATACCTGGAGCTCCACCTACTTTTTGAGCTCTCTGGCAAATCACGATCCAGAATACAGTTCGCTATTAATCCCAGGCTATCCAAGCCATATATTACCTGTATTTACTGGGTGCCGACATTTTCGGGAAACTGGATTGGATTAGATTGAATAGGATATTCCCTGACGACCTACCAATATAACGGATTTTGCGTCCAATTTTAAAGGCGCCATCTGGGTGGAGAGGGGCATGTCATGAAGACTCAGAATAGCAGAAGTGCTTGCTAGCAGAACTGATTGGCCGGAAGAACCGCTTGTTGGAACAGACTGCCGGTATTATACAGGGTGTTACCCTATAAAAGTCTACCCGTGCCGCCATGCCGTGCTCGCCAATTACTCAATGCAGGTGGCACATTGTGCGATCTTCATATAAAGCTCATAAGGACATTTAAGCTTGGTGAATTTCGAAGTGATTAAGCGCCGCAACACGAAGTTATAACTCAAAACGTGAAATTCCCGTAGTCAAAACAATCAAGATGGCGGCGTTGAGAAGAGCGCTTGCCATGCTGCTCCCCAGACGACGACGTGTCGCATATCCTGCCAGCCGGATGGAACTGCAGTTTTCATTTCGCTTTCGTGTAACTGTCGTATTTTGTTCACAAGTAAGCAACGTGAGGTACGAAAAATGCCGACGTACTCAGCAGACGACACCCAAAAGGGATGTCGTCTGCTTACTGAGAGGCGCCATCTTGGCTGTTTTGCCTACGGGAACCTCACGTTTTGTGCTATAACTTTGCGTAACGGTGCTCAATCACTTCGATATTTGCCACGGATGAATGTCCTTATGAGGTTTATACGTAGACAACACATTGTACCGCCTGCATTGAGTAATTGGCGAGCACGGCATGCCGACGCGGGTAGACTTTTATAGGGTAACACCCTGTACATACATACATAGCAAGACTGAATCAAGCACGGGCAAAGGTGTGTACATGAATAAAAGTATGTCATAAAATGCAAATTTTTGGCCATCCGTAGCGTTTTTCTTGCTATTTGCCTGTGGTCGCTGTCTTTACTAGGCCTAACAAGGATGACGAAACATATTATTTTCAGGTAAACATCAACACTGGAGCGTAATTTAAAGGTGATTTCCAAGATAATTGCAACAGAATGTACACTTACGGAATAAAATTGAAGTAATTTGTGAAAAAATTGCCATGAAATCCTCGCTTCGCCCAAGCTACGCCGCCCTTTTCGGGAAAATTTTGGTGTCATGGTGGCCCGCATAGGAAACGGCAGCCAATGAAAAACGCTCAATTTGATTGACAGGTCGAGCCTCTTTTTTAGGCTCCTCCTAATGGCCAGACTCCCTTTTGGCATACACGGCACTGCATACACCCAGTGCCGTGTATGCCAAAGGGAGTCTGGCCATTAGGAAGAGCCTAAAAAAGAGGCTCGTGCTGTCAATCAAACTTAGGCGCATTTCATTGGTTACCGTTTGCCATGGAAGCTGCCATGACACCAAATTTTCTCAAAGATGGAGGATGGTGCTTGGAACGGCGAAGCGGAGATTTCGTGACAAAAACTTTTCACAGACTACTTTAATTTCATACTGTGAGTATATATCCTCATGTACGCATGTGCAAAATTAGCTTCAACTTTCGCTCCGTCATCATTATTTACGTGAAAATAGGATGTTTCGTCGCTAACGTTAGGCCTAGTTAAGACCGTGATACCAAGAAAATAGCAAGAAGGACGACCCTTATACGTAGGATTTTCCATTATATAATTGCATTTTATTTATACATACATCTTTGCTCATTTTTGATTCGATCTACTTACATACGTGATTTAAAACTTCATATCGGCAGTCGTCTGCTACGAAGAAGCGGTTGTAACGCTCTCCTGTCCAATCACTTCCGTCAGCAACCATTTCTGTAATTCTGAGCCTTCCCAACATGCCTTTCTCCGTGCAGATGGCGTTGATAAAAGTGGGCGCAAAATCCGTCGTTTTGGTCTGTCACCAATGATATCCGTTTCAATCCGAATCAATCGAGTTTCTCCAAAATGGTGGCACCCAGTAAATAACGGTGAGGTATAAGTACTGGATGGACGTAATAACAGACAACTGTATTTCGACCTGTGATTGGCTAGATACCTCAAAAAGTGGGTGGAGCCTCAGGTATTGGCAGGTCCCATTAATGGCCAGACTCCCTTTGGCATACACGGCACTGCATACACCCAGTGCCGTGTATGCCAAGTTGTATATCCCGTAATGTAAGTACGTTGCATCCAAAATGAGCAAAGATGTATGTATAAATAAAATGCAATTATATAATGCAAAATCCTACGTATAAGGGTGGTCCTTCTTGCTATTTTCCTGGTATCACGATTTTAACTAGGCCTAACGTTAGCGACGAAACATCCCATTTTCACGTAAATAATGATGGCGGAGCGAAAGTTGAAGCTGATTTTGCACATGCGTACATTAGTATATATACTCACAGTATGAAATTAAAGTTTAGTCTGTGAAAATGTTTTGTCACGAAATCTCCGCTTCGCCGTTCCAAGCACCATTCTCCATCATTGGAGAAATTTTGGTGTCATGGCAGCCCCCATGGAAAACGGCAACCAATGAAATGCGTCTAAGTTTGATTGACAGGTCGATCCTCTTTTTTAGGCTCCTCCTAATGGCCAGACTCCCTTTGGCATACACGGCACTGCATACACCCATCGCGTAGCGCCATCTATGCCGTCATCAGTGACCCGCCCGTCCGCCTGATCCGTCTCCTCACACCAGGTTCCTTCTAGCCGCCATAAATAAACTCGTCAATTTACATCAAGGCATTTACATTCAAGTTCATAAACAGCTCTGGTTTAGTGGAATAGGTCCACCCGAGTCTCAACGATACAGCCACAAGAAAAGCATTAATTGTTCATTTACATTCAATAAATATTGCAGGCATTAAAACCGTGAATTTATTGTTCTTCTTTCTTGAAGGGATACGTTGGTCAGGTGCACATCGAACAGATGGCTTCAAGTGCGCGTCATATGAGGTTCAGTGTGACGAGACCCCTCGAATTTCACCAACACATCCCCAACATGAACAGCTTTAGTTGCGTATCTTGGACATAATAATGGAAAATTCGACTTACTTTAGGAGTGATTTGAGCCATAAAATCGTGAATTCACGATACTTACTTCAGGGAAGAGACCTCTCCCTGTTTCTAACAACGTCATAATGTTCGACAGCGCCACGAGTTTGGTAGAGTTGAACTACGTTCAATGCTAGTGGCGAACAAGGTCGAGCCCGAAAGCCACGGTCTTGATGGGATTACGATGGTCTCTGAAAAGGACGCGACCTTCGGTCCTACTTTTCTTTCAATAGGAGGCAGAGAACAATTGCCCATTCGTGGAACCCATGCTCTCCCCTTCCGATCTGTTTTGGTTTCGGTGTGTCTACCAACGCAATGATGACGTTTCTCGGGTAGAGGTTTATACGTTCACAGGTGCACATCGAACGCAAGTCTACGCAAGAGGTGCGGACCTCCTTGATTCAGTTCAGGAACGGCTCTAATTTAGTGGAATGAGCCCACCCGAGCCTCAACGATAGAGGCACAAGAAAGGCGTTAATTGCGCATTTACATTAAATAAATCTTGGCATTAAAACATTGAATTTATTACTCTGCATTCACGAACGGATAGGAATTCGCCAGGTGCACATCGAAGAGAAGGCTTCACAACAAGTCCCCAACAACACACTGTCATCCCAGAGATATCCTAAGAGCATCATGCATGGACGGGGGTGACATCCGCAGGACGGTGAATCTGATCCTCAAATCATCCTCAACATGTCATTTTGGCACTATATAGCGTCCCTATGGCATCCTCAGATCCTACGTAGGGACCGCTTGAGAATACTGCGAGAGCATTTCTAGGATGCAATTTTTTTTTATATTCATATCCCTTTTTCAGTATGCGCACTTATGAAACACCCCCCAAGTCGTCAGAGAACCAATATCAATGTTTTTTTTTTATTTATTGCACAGAGAACAGTTGCATACTGACTCTGACTCCATGCATCTTAGTTAACTGCCAGAATGAAGCCTGACTGTTCCTTTCTGGTACATAATGGACAATAAGCGCAAACGCACTCCGAAACGTATTAGGAAAAACCTTCCCGGAAACAACACCGAAAGGTATTCTCTTCCGAAGCTGAAACAGATACTGTTGATGAAAAAATGGCTAGGCAGCAAGCGAGCTGGTGAAGATGATGCATAATGTAAAAACCCCGAGACTAGGGAACACGAAGTCTCAATACTACAGCTTTTTCCGGCGTTATTAATCCTCTTGTCGTACATTTTAATCCTTATACCATGACATTTAATCCATTTGCCATCGCGGAATTAATCCTCCTTTCATTATTTTTAATCCTCATTTCACATAATTTAATCCGTTTCTCATGCAATTTAATCCAAGTGACTATGTGCGGGCTACATGACTTTTTTGTGTGTATTTTGGGACAATTCCCTTGTGTACGCATATTGCACATGCTTTTCACTAATATTATGGGTTTCTGCACCATAACGGGATACTGTGGGACTGTCAATCTGAATTACGGTGTTGTGGGACTATTCCCATATCTACGAGTATTACCCATGGTTTTCATTAAAAACGTGGGCTTCTGCATTGTAATGGGATACTGTGGGACTGCCAATCTAGATTGTGATATTGCGGGTCTATTTCCATGTCTACAGATATTACATATGCTTTTATTAGAAACATGGGTTTCTGCACGGTAATGGGATACTGTGGGACTGTGTTTTATGGATTACGATATCGTGGGACTATAAACACGTCTACGGTTATTCCCAGTGCTTTCCATTAAAAAAGCGTTTTTTGCACTAATGGGATACTGTGGGACCATCAATCTTCATTACGATATTGTGGGACTGTTCCATGTCTATGGGCATTACCCCATGCTTTTCATTCAAAATGCAGGTTTCTGGAGTATAACGGGATAATGTGGGACATTCCCATGTGTGCGGGTATTACCCATGCTTTTCGTTAAATATGTGGGATTCTGCACTGTAATGGGATACTGTGGGACCTGCAAACTTGATTACGATATCCTGGGACTATAAGCGTGTCTATGGGTATTCCCCTGCTTTCATTAAAAACGCGGGTTTTTGTACTAATAGGATACTGCGGGACTGTCAACCTTGATTACGGAATTTTGAGACAGTTCCCATGTTTACGGGTATTGCACATGCAGGTTTCTGCACCATAATGGGATACTGTGGGACGGTCAATCTGGATTGCGTATCGTGGGACTATTCCCATGTCTACGTATTTTACCCATGGTTTTGATTAAAAATACGGGTTTCTGTACCGTAATGGGATACAGTGGGACCGTCAACCTTGCTTGCGATATTGTGGGACTATTCACGTGTGTGCGGGTATTACCCATGCTTTTCATTAAATATGCGGGTTTCTGCACCTTAATGGGATACTGTGGGACTGTCGATCTTGATTACGATATCCTGGGACTATATGCATGTCTATGGGTATTCCCCTTGCTTTCAATTAAAAACGCGGTTATTTGCACAGTAATGGGATACTGCGGTTCTGTCAATCTGGATTACGATATTGTTGGACTATTTCAGGGTCTATGGGTATTACCCATGCTTTTCATTCAAAATGCGGGTTTCTGCAGTATAACGGGATACTGTGGGACTGTCTATCTGGTTTAGGATATTGTGGGACTACTCCCATGTGTGCGGGTATTACCCATGCTTTTCATTAATTATGCGAATTTCTGCACTGTAATGGGATACTGTGATCCAGATAGACAGTCCCACAGTGTCCCATTACAGTGCAAAAACCCGTGTTTTTCATTAAAAGCACGGGGAATACCCGTAGACGTGGGAATAGCCCCACAATATCGTAATCAGGTTTGACAGTCCCAGAGTATCCCATTACAGTGCAGAAACCCGCGCTTTTAATGAAAACCATGGGTAAAATCCGTAGACATGGGAATAGTCCCAGGATATCGTAATCGAGATTGCCGGTCCCACAGTATCCCATTAGAGTGCAGAAACGCACATATTTAATGAAAAGCATGGGTAATACCCGCGCACATGGGAACAGTCCTACAATATCCTAAACCAGATAGAAAATCCCACAGTATCCCGTTATACTGCAGAAACCTGCATTTTGAATGAAAAGCATGGGTAATACCCATAGACAAGGAAATAGTCCCACAATATCGTAATTCAGATTGACAGACCCGCAGTATGCCATTACAATGCAAATAAGCACGCTTTTAATGGAACGGAAGTGGAATACCAGTAGACATGCATATAGTCCCAGGATATCGTAATCAAGATGGACAGTCCCACAGTATCCCATTACGGTACAGAAACTCGTATTTTTAATGAAAACTATGGGTAAAATCCGTACACATCGGAATAGTCCCGCGATACCACAATCCAGATTGAGCGTCCCACAGTATCCCATTATGGTGCAGAAACCCGCATTATTAATGAATAGCATGTGCAATACCCGTAGACATGGGAATTGTCTCAAAATACCCTAATCAAGATTGACAGTCCTGCAGTATCCCATTAGTGCAAAAACCCGTGTTTTTAATGGGAAGCACAGGGAATACACATACACATGTGTTCCAGGATATCGTAATCAAGATTGCCAGTCCTACAGTATCCCATTACAGTGCAGAAACCCACATATTTAATGAACAGCATGGGTAATACCCGCACACATGAGAACAGTTCCACAGTATCCTAAACCAGACAGACAATCCCACAGTATCCCGTTATACTCCAGAAACCTGCATTTTGAATGAAAAGCATGGGTAAAACCCAAGACATGGAAATAGTCCCACAATATCGTAATGAAGATCCACAGTTCCACAGTATCCCATTACAGTGCAGAAACCCGCATATCTAATGAAAAGCATGGGCAATATCCGTACACATGGGAATAGTCCCACGATATCGTAATCCATATACACAGTCCCACAGTATCCCATTACAATGCAGAAACCCATGTTTTTAATAAAAGCATATGTAGACATGGAAATAGTCCCGCAATATCACAATCCAGATTGGCAATCCCACAGTATCCCATCACAATGCAGAAGCCCACGTTTTTAATGAAAACCATGGGTAATACTCGTAGATATGGGAATAGTCACACAACACCGTAATCCAGATTGACAGTCCCACAGTATCCCGTTATGGTGCAGAAACCCACAATATTAGTGAAAAGCATGTGCAATATGCGTACACATGGGAATTGTCCCAAAATATACAAAAAAAAGTCATGTAGCTCACACGTAGTCACTTGGATTAAATTGCATGAGAAACGGATTAAATTATGTGAAATGAGGATTAAAAATAATGAAAGGAGGATTAATTCCGATGGCACATGGATTAAATGTCATGGTATAAGGATTAAAATGTACGACAAGAGGGTTAATAACGCCGGAAAAAGCTGTAGATACTGTTTACTGCTTTCACGCGACTCTCCGTACATTCGAGAGCCATGCTCGTCTGCGACACAAAACAAAGGGTGAGCTGTCCATGTTTGTTTCGATTACGCGAGGAAAAACTACTAAAACCGAAGAATTAATTGAAGTGTTAGCTCTACATCACTGCAAAGTCTACGTTTCTTACTCATTCTGGTTTGAGAAATTCAGGTGGGGCCTTTGCAAGTCAAAAGCAGTAGGACAGAATCGCACGTTTCTGTCCTTTCCACGAGGTCATGGAGGAAGGAAACACAAGGAGCGGCCCCTCCGACAGTTTTCTATCGGGACGAGCGTAGCCGGCATCGCATTGCATTCTGGGATGCTCCTGTCTACCACGTGACCGCTCACGTGACCCTCCAGACAGCATGGCGCCAGCAGAGCAGACGACGCGAGCTGTAGTTGTGTCACAGTTCAGATGGCAGTGTTACGTTGAACGCATGCTTGCACTTTATTTCTGAGTGTTCGAATGTTTACTGTTCTATTAGAAGACCAGTCACAGTGTGCAGAACGCAAAAGGGGTACGCGGAACCAAAAACATCACGTGTGGCAATGGTTACTTCCAAAGTATGTACGTTCTTTGATTAAGTGGTAAAGAATGCCGTACTCAAAATACCATTAATCAGATTTGTACAACAACAGAAGATATGAAATGAATCTGCGGCACAGTTTGAGGTCCCAAATGAACAATTCAAGATGACTCGAAGACACACGGGCGACTAAAACAACTTACCGTGAACTTACGAACAAAACGCGTTCCCGTGACAGAGCTGCTTTCAGTTCAACGAGAGGATACAATGAACGTGCAGGGAGGTCACAAAAGACTACATTTATTGTTTTATGACCTTGCTACAATGACAATATATATTTTAGGAATGACAATGGACAGGTACTCTCTCTAAATTTGTAGCACTCAATTTTAGGTTAGAATGAGCAATGAATAGCAACTTCCCTCCTGGTATTTTCTTATATATGATGAATTTTGAATTTAATGTGATCAAATATGTGTTAATATGATAATATATATAAGAATATAATATGTGATAAATTAGTGTGATCAACAGTAGATGTAAACAACACCAGTAGCCAGAGAAGTGCATACTCAAGAAATAATTTTCTTCTTATAGCATATATGTGCATGCCCTATTAACTGAAACAATTATCACGGTTCTCACGGTTTTAATTTCTGAGAGTGTACTGTAGAGACGGCTTAGATCTACAACAGTTAATACAAGGTATTATATACTGTGAATACATTTAAAAATCCCATGTGACACATGGAGGTGCTGTGGTAATCAAAGTTTGTGGGCATTACACAGGTTCTGCGCCCATTTCCTGAGTATGTCGAGGCAGCTGTGAAGTAACCTGCATTGATGATGATTATTCCAATTTTTATGGTGCATCGACAACAAAGGAAATAATACATCAGAACATTGGTTTGGGTGCAACCAGTTAAAAATGAATATGTTGTTTAATAAATGCATTGGACAAATGTTAAAACATCAGTTTAAAACATGGTTTACAATCCCTGTATCTTCTAAAAATTAAAAAGATGAAAAACTATTCTAAAAAGAATATGGGGAACTCTTCTAAAAATAATTATAATTTCAAATTATTACATTGCTGGGTGAAGGAGCCTAAAGTGTAAGGTGTGTTTCTGATGTGAACATGTAAGAAAATATGCAAAACTGAGAGAGGCTAACCACAGTGCGTGCACTGAGGTTGTTCCTTCCTGTAAAGTAGAAACCAGTGGATGAGGAACGTGATACTTACCAGTACACCCAGCCGTATCACACTGCAGAGATTATTCACTGGGTAGCCCTCATGACGAAACCTGTATTGAGAAACCTTAAAAACTTAGAAAGAGAAACCTTAAAAACTGCTACAAATAGCACGACACGCTACAAATTATTACTATCGTAACAAGCTGACGATACAGCTCAGACACAAAGGCGTTATTCAAGTCGCGCCACACCACCGTTACGTAGGATTCTTTGTCACAAATCAAACCAAGGCACAAAACGATACCAATACATGAAAAAAGGTGACAATCGTGGTCTCATTATGACGTAATACCGAACTTATGCGTGAAGGTAATTCAAAGAAATGAATGTGGCACTTCCGCAGAGAACACCGTATACCATGCTAGCAATGCATGCAAAAAAGCGCTCGACTGCTCGCACATATATTGATGACAACACTACCAGTGTAGTGTAACATGTTCTTTCAAGCATATTATGCACTCAAACTGTATTTGCCGCCGGGTAAAATGCAAGTGTGCTCGATTGAACGTCGGAAGAGCGATCAAGCAACCTGCATCCAGTGCTCGTTTTGGGCAAAAAAAAAACACTTCATAATGGTCAACTAAATATACAGAATGAACGCCTATTTATTCCTCGGTAAAGAGTGACTCACCTGTACAAATTTAGGCCCTGTAACCTTGCCAGTACGGTTGGTACGACCGTAATTGCAAGAAGTTGCCATGATCGCTGCGGCGACTGTTGTGGGTACCGTAAGATTGCGGCCGGTTTCTTCACGCTCGCGCTCCCTATCCGCGATCCAGCCTTTTACAATCGAGATCAGGGTCCAGTGGCGGGCTCGTGGGCTCGTCACGCTGTCGTTGTCTTCGTTTATGCATTCATCCACGGCATCTCTTGCGAAGATTTCTGTTCGATGTGCACCTGCTAACGTACTTCGTCAAGTAAAAAGAATAGTGAATTCACGACTTTAATGTTAAAATCTTTAACGCAATTTTCCATTTTGACGTCCACGATTTATTGAAGGTAAATGCGTAACAAACGCTGTTGATGTTGTGACTGTATTGTTGAAATGCGAGTGGGCTCCAGTGGCGGGCTCCTCGTCACACTGTCGCTGTCATCGTTTATGCATTCATCCACGGCATCTCTTGCGAAGATTTCTGTTCGATGTGCACCTGCGAACGTACTTCGTCAAGTAAAAAGAATAGTGAATTCACGACTTTAATGTTAAAAACTTTAACGCAATTTTCCATTTTGACGTCCACGATTTATTGAATGTAAATGCGTAACTAACGCTGTTGATGTTGTGACTGTATTGTTCAAATGCGAGCGGGCTCCAGTGGCGGGCTCGTCACGCTGTCGTTGTCTTCGTTTATGCATTCATCCACGGCATCTCTTGCGAAGATTTCTGTTCGTTGTGCACCTGCGAACGTACTTCGTCAAGTAAAAAGAATAGTGAATTTACGACTTTAATGTTAAAATCTTTAACGGAATTTTCTATTTTGACGTCCAGGATTTATTGAATGTAAATGCGTAACTAACGCTGTTGATGTTGTGACTGTATTGTTCAAATGCGAGCGGGCTCCAGTGGCGGGCTCGTCACGCTGTCGTTGTCTTCGTTTATGCATTCATCCACGGCATCTCTTGCGAAGATTTCTGTTCGATGTGCACCTGCGAATGTACTTCGTCAAGTAAAAAGAATAGTGAATTCACGACTTTAATGTTAAAATCTTCAACGCAATTTTCCATTTTGACGTCCACGATTTATTGAATGTAAATGCGTAACTAACGCTGATGATGTTGTGACTGTATTGTTCAAATGCGAGCGGGCTCCAGTGGCGGGCTCGTCACGCTGTCGTTGTCTTCGTTTATGCATTCATCCACGGCATCTCTTGCGAAGATTTCTGTTCGATGTGCACCTGCGAACGCACTTCGTCAAGTAAAAAGAATAGTGAATTCACGACTTTAATGTTAAAATCTTTAACGCAATTTTCCATTTTGACGTCCACGATTTATTGAAGGTAAATGCGTAACTAACGCTCTTGATGTTGCGACCGTATTGTTGAAATGCGAGCGGGCTCCAGTGGCGGGCTCGTAGGCTCGTCACACTGTCGTTGTCATCGTTTATGCATTCATACACGGCATCTCTTGTGAAGATTTCTGTTCGATGTGCACCTGCGAATGTACTTTGTCAAGTAAAAAGAATAGTGAATTCACGACTTTAATGCTAAAATCTTTAACGCAATTTTCCATTTTGACGTCCACGATTTATTGAAGGTAAATGCGTAACAAACGCTGTTGATGTTGTGACTGTATTGTTGAAATGCGAGCGGGCTCCAGTGGCGGGCTCCTCGTCACACTGTCGTTGTCATCGTTTATGCATTCATCCACGGCATCTCTTGCGAAGATGTCTGTTCGATGTGCACCTGCGAGCGTACTTCGTCAAGTACAAAGAATAGTGAATTCACGACTTTAATGTTAAAATCTTTAACGGAATTTTCTATTTTGACGTCCACGATTTATTGAATGTAAATGCGTAACTAACAGTCTTGATGTTGCGACCGTATTGTTGAAATGCGAGCGGGCTCCAGTGGCGGGCTCGTAGGCTCGTCACACTGTCGTTGTCATCGTTTATGCATTCATCCACGGCATCTCTTGCGAAGATTTCTGTTCGATGTGCACCTGCGAATGGACTTTGTCAAGTAAAAAGAATAGTGAATTCACGACTTCAATGCTAAAATCTTTAACGCAATTTTCCATTTTGACGTCCACGATTTATTGAATGTAAATGCGTAACTAACGCTGTTGATGTTGTGACTGTATTGTTCAAATGCGAGCGGGCTCCAGTGGCGGGCTCGTGGGCTCGTCACGCTGTCGTTGTCTTCGTTTATGCATTCATCCACGGCATCTCTTGCGAAGATTTCTGTTCGATGTGCACCTGCGAACGTACTTCGTCAAGTAAAAAGAATAGTGAATTCACGACTTTCATGTTAAAATCTTTAACGCAATTTTCCATTTTGACGTCCACGATTTATTGAATGTAAATGCGTAACTAACGCTGTTGATGTTGTGACTGTATTGTTCAAATGCGAGCGGGCTCCAGTGGCGGGCTCGTCACGCTGTCGTTGTCTTCGTTTATGCATTCATCCACGGCATCTCTTGCGAAGATTTCTGTTCGATGTGCACCTGCGAATGTACTTCGTCAAGTAAAAAGAATAGTGAATTCACGACTTTAATGTTAAAATCTTTAACGCAATTTTCCATTTTGACGTCCACGATTTATTGAATGTAAATGCGAAACTAACGCTGTTGATGTTGTGACTGTATTGTTCAAATGCGAGCGGGCTCCAGTGGCGGGCTCGTGGGCTCGTCACGCTGTCGTTGTCTTCGTTTATGCATTCATCCACGGCATCTCTTGCGAAGATTTCTGTTCGATGTGCACCTGCTAACGTACTTCGTCAAGTAAAAAGAATAGTGAATTCACGACTTTAATGTTAAAATCTTTAACGCAATTTTCCATTTTGACGTCCACGATTTATTGAATGTAAATGCGTAACTAACGCTGTTGATGTTGTGACTGTATTGTTCAAATGCGAGCGGGCTCCAGTGGCGGGCTCGTCACGCTGTCGTTGTCTTCGTTTATGCATTCATCCACGGCATCTCTTGCGAAGATTTCTGTTCGATGTGCACCTGCGAACGTACTTCGTCAAGTAAAAAGAATAGTGAATTCACGACTTTAATGTTAAAATCTTTCACGCAATTTTCCATTTTGACGTCCACGATTTATTGAAGGTAAATGCGTAACAAACGCTGTTGATGTTGTGACTGTATTGTTGAAATGCGAGCGGGCTCCAGTGGCGGGCTCCTCGTCACACTGTCGTTGTCATCGTTTATGCATTCATCCACGGCATCTCTTTCGAAGATTTCTGTTCGATGTGCACCTGCGGGCGTACTTCGTCAAGTAAAAAGAATAGTGAATTCACGACTTTAATGTTAAAATCTTTAACGGAATTTTCTATTTTGACGTCCACGATTTATTGAATGTAAATGCGTAACTAATGCTGTTGATGTTGTGACAGTACTGTTGATATGCGAGCGGGCTCGTAGGCTCGTCACACTGTCGTTGTCATCGTTTATGCATTCATCCACAGCATCTCTTGCGAAGATTTCTGTTCGATGTGCACCTGCGAACGTACTTCGTCAAGTAAAAAGAATAGTGAATTCACGACTTTAATGTTAAAATCTTTAACGCAATTTTCTATTTTGACGTCCACGATTTATTGAATGTAAATGCGTAACTAATGCTGTTGATGTTGTGACTGTACTGTTGAAATGCGAGCGCGGGCTCCAGTGGCGGGCTCGTGGGCTCGTCACGCTGTCGTTGTCTTCGTTTATGCATTCATCCACGGCATCTCTTGCGAAGATTTCTGTTCGATGTGCACCTGCGAACGTACTTCGTCAACTAAAAAGAATAGTGAATTCACGACTTTAATGTTAAAATCTTTAACGCAATTTTCCATTTTGACGTTCACGATTTATTGAAGGTAAATGCGTAACAAACGCTGTTGATGTTGTGACTGTATTGTTGAAATGCGAGCGGGCTCCAGTGGCGGGCTCGTAGGCTCCTCACGCTGTCGTTGTCATCGTTTATGCATTCATGCACGGCATCTCCTGCGAAGATTTCTGTTCGATGTGCACCTGCGAACGTACATCGTGAAGTAAAAAGAATAGTGAATTTACGACTTTAATGTTAAAATCTTTAACGGAATTTTCTATTTTGACGTCCACGATTTATTGAATGTAAATGCGTAACTAACGCTGTTGATGTTGTGACTGTATTGTTCAAATGCGAACGGGCTCCAGTGGCGGGCTCGTAGGCTCGTCACACTGTCGTTGTCATCGTTTATGCATTCATCCACGGCGTCTCTTGCGAAGATTTCTGTTCGATGTGTACCTGTGAGCGTACTTCGTCAAGTAAAAAGAATAGTGAATTCACGACTTTAATGTTAAAATCTTTAACGCAATTTTCCATTTTGACGTCCACGATTTATTGAATGTAAATGCGTAACTAACGCTGTTGATGTTGTGACTGTATTGTTCAAATGCGAGCGGGCTCCAGTGGCGGGCTCGTGGGCTCGTCACGCTGTCGTTGTCTTCGTTTATGCATTCATCCACGGCATCTCTTGCGAAGATTTCTGTTCGATGTGCACCCGCGAACGTACTTCGTCAAGTAAAAAGAATAGCGAATTCACGACTTTCATGTTAAAATCTTTAACGCAATTTTCCATTTTGACGTCCACGATTTATTGAATGTAAATGCGTAACTAACGCTGTTGATGTTGTGACTGTATTGTTCAAATGCGACCGGGCTCCAGTGGCGGGCTCGTCACGCTGTCGTTGTCTTCGTTTATGCATTCATCCACGGCATCTCTTGCGAAGATTTCTGTTCGATGTGCACCTGCGAATGTACTTCGTCAAGTAAAAAGAATAGTGAATTCACGACTTTAATGTTAAAATCTTTAACGCAATTTTCCATTTTGACGTCCACGATTTATTGAATGTAAATGCGAAACTAACGCTGTTGATGTTGTGACTGTATTGTTCAAATGCGAGCGGGCTCCAGTGGCGGGCTCGTGGGCTCGTCACGCTGTCGTTGTCTTCGTTTATGCATTCATCCACGGCATCTCTTGCGAAGATTTCTGTTCGATGTGCACCTGCTAACGTACTTCGTCAAGTAAAAAGAATAGTGAATTCACGACTTTAATGTTAAAATCTTTAACGCAATTTTCCATTTTGACGTCCACGATTTATTGAATGTAAATGCGTAACTAACGCTGTTGATGTTGTGACTGTATTGTTCAAATGCGAGCGGGCTCCAGTGGCGGGCTCGTCACGCTGTCGTTGTCTTCGTTTATGCATTCATCCACGGCATCTCTTGCGAAGATTTCTGTTCGATGTGCACCTGCGAACGTACTTCGTCAAGTAAAAAGAATAGTGAATTCACGACTTTAATGTTAAAATCTTTCACGCAATTTTCCATTTTGACGTCCACGATTTATTGAAGGTAAATGCGTAACAAACGCTGTTGATGTTGTGACTGTATTGTTGAAATGCGAGCGGGCTCCAGTGGCGGGCTCCTCGTCACACTGTCGTTGTCATCGTTTATGCATTCATCCACGGCATCTCTTTCGAAGATTTCTGTTCGATGTGCACCTGCGAGCGTACTTCGTCAAGTAAAAAGAATAGTGAATTCACGACTTTACTGTTAAAATCTTTAACGGAATTTTCTATTTTGACGTCCACGATTTATTGAATGTAAATGCGTAACTAATGCTGTTGATGTTGTGACAGTACTGTTGATATGCGAGCGGGCTCGTAGGCTCGTCACACTGTCGTTGTCATCGTTTATGCATTCATCCACAGCATCTCTTGCGAAGATTTCTGTTCGATGTGCACCTGCGAACGTACTTCGTCAAGTAAAAAGAATAGTGAATTCACGACTTTAATGTTAAAATCTTTAACGCAATTTTCTATTTTGACGTCCACGATTTATTGAATGTAAATGCGTAACTAATGCTGTTGATGTTGTGACTGTACTGTTGAAATGCGAGCGCGGGCTCCAGTGGCGGGCTCGTGGGCTCGTCACGCTGTCGTTGTCTTCGTTTATGCATTCATCCACGGCATCTCTTGCGAAGATTTCTGTTCGATGTGCACCTGCGAACGTACTTCGTCAAGTAAAAAGAATAGTGAATTCACGACTTTAATGTTAAAATCTTTAACGCAATTTTCCATTTTGACGTCCACGATTTATTGAAGGTAAACGCGTAACAAACGCTGTTGATGTTGTGACTGTATTGTTGAAATGCGAGCGGGCTCCAGTGGCGGGCTCGTAGGCTCGTCACGCTGTCGTTGTCGTCGTTTATGCATTCATGCACGGCATCTCTTGCGAAGATTTCTGTTCGATGTGCACCTGCGAACGTACATCGTGAAGTAAAAAGAATAGTGAATTTACGACTTTAATGTTAAAATCTTTAACGGAATTTTCTATTTTGACGTCCACGATTTATTGAATGTAAATGCGTAACTAACGCTGTTGATGTTGTGACTGTATTGTTCAAATGCGAACGGGCTCCAGTGGCGGGCTCGTAGGCTCGTCACACTGTCGTTGTCATCGTTTATGCATTCATCCACGGCGTCTCTTGCGAAGATTTCTGTTCGATGTGTACCTGCGAGCGTACTTCGTCAAGTAAAAAGAATAGTGAATTCACGACTTTAATGTTAAAATCTTTAACGCAATTTTCTATTTTGACGTCCACGATTTATTGAAGGTAAATGCGTAACAAACGCTGTTGATGTTGTGACTGTATTGTTGAAATGCGAGCGGGCTCCAGTGGCGGGCTCGTAGGCTCGTCACACTGTCGTTGTCATCGTTTATGCATTCATCCACGGCATCTCTTGCGAAGATTTCTGTTCGGTGTGCACCTGCGAGCATACTTCGTCAAGTAAAAAGAATAGTGAATTCACGACTTTAATGTTAAAATCGTCGGAATTTTCTATTTTGACGTCCAGGATTTATTGAATGTAAATGCGTAACTAACGCTGTTGATGTTGTGACTGTATTGTTCAAATGCGAGCGGGCTCCAGTGGCGGGCTCGTAGGCTCGTCACACTGTCGTTGTCATCGCTTATGCATTCATCCACGGCATCTCTTGCGAAGATTTCTGTTCGGTGTGCACCCGCGAGCGTACTTCGTCAAGTAAAAAGAATAGTGAATTCACGACTTTAATGTTAAAATCTTTAACGGAATTTTCTATTTTGACGTCCACGATTTATTGAATGTAAATGCGTAACTAACGCTGTTGATGTTGTGACTGTATTGTTCAAATGCGAGCGGGCTCCAGTGGCGGGCTCGTAGGCTCGTCACACTGTCGTTGTCATCGTTTATGCATTCATCCACGGCATCTCTTGCGAAGATTTCTGTTCGATGTGCACCTGCGAGCGTACTTCGTCAAGTAAAAAGAATAGTGAATTCACGACTTTAATGTTAAAATCTTTAACGCAATTTTCTATTTTGACGTCCACGATTTATTGAAGGTAAATGCGTAACAAACGCTGTTGATGTTGCGACTGTATTGTTCAAATGCGAGCGGGCTCCAGTGGCGGGTTCGTCACGCTGTCGTTGTCTTCGTTTATGCGTTCATGCACAGCATCTCTTGCGAAGATTTCTGTTCGATGTGCACCTGCGAGCGTACATCGTCAAGTAAAAAGAATAGTGAATTTACGACTTTAATGTTAAAATCGTCGGAATTTTCTATTTTGACGTCCAGGATTTATTGAATGTAAATGCGTAACTAACGCTGTTGATGTTGTGGCTGTATTGTTCAAATGCGAGCGGGCTCCAGTGGCGGGCTCGTCACGCTGTCGTTGTCTTCGTTTATGCATTCATCCACGGCATCTCTTGCGAAGATTTCTGTTCGATGTGCACCTGCGAACGTACATCGTCAAGTAAAAAGAATAGTGAATTTACGACTTTAATGTTAAAATCGTTAACGGAATTTTCTATTTTGACGTCCAGGATTTATTGAATGTAAATGCGTAACTAACGCTGTTGATGTTGTGACTGTATTGTTCAAATGCGAGCGGGCTCCAGTGGCGGGCTCGTCACGCTGTCGTTGTCTTCGTTTATGCATTCATCCACGGCATCTCTTGCGAAGATTTCTGTTCGATGTGCACCTGCGAACGTACATCGTCAAGTAAAAAGAATAGTGAATTCACGACTTTAATGTTAAAATCTTTAACGCAATTTTCCATTTTGACGTCCACGATTTATTGAAGGTAAACGCGTAACAAACGCTGTTGATGTTGTGACTGTATTGTTGAAATGCGAGCGGGCTCCAGTGGCGGGCTCGTAGGCTCGTCACGCTGTCGTTGTCGTCGTTTATGCATTCATGCACGGCATCTCTTGCGAAGATTTCTGTTCGATGTGCACCTGCGAACGTACATCGTGAAGTAAAAAGAATAGTGAATTTACGACTTTAATGTTAAAATCTTTAACGGAATTTTCTATTTTGACGTCCACGATTTATTGAATGTAAATGCGTAACTAACGCTGTTGATGTTGTGACTGTATTGTTCAAATGCGAACGGGCTCCAGTGGCGGGCTCGTAGGCTCGTCACACTGTCGTTGTCATCGTTTATGCATTCATCCACGGCGTCTCTTGCGAAGATTTCTGTTCGATGTGTACCTGCGAGCGTACTTCGTCAAGTAAAAAGAATAGTGAATTCACGACTTTAATGTTAAAATCTTTAACGCAATTTTCTATTTTGACGTCCACGATTTATTGAAGGTAAATGCGTAACAAACGCTGTTGATGTTGTGACTGTATTGTTGAAATGCGAGCGGGCTCCAGTGGCGGGCTCGTAGGCTCGTCACACTGTCGTTGTCATCGTTTATGCATTCATCCACGGCATCTCTTGCGAAGATTTCTGTTCGGTGTGCACCTGCGAGCATACTTCGTCAAGTAAAAAGAATAGTGAATTCACGACTTTAATGTTAAAATCGTCGGAATTTTCTATTTTGACGTCCAGGATTTATTGAATGTAAATGCGTAACTAACGCTGTTGATGTTGTGACTGTATTGTTCAAATGCGAGCGGGCTCCAGTGGCGGGCTCGTAGGCTCGTCACACTGTCGTTGTCATCGCTTATGCATTCATCCACGGCATCTCTTGCGAAGATTTCTGTTCGGTGTGCACCCGCGAGCGTACTTCGTCAAGTAAAAAGAATAGTGAATTCACGACTTTAATGTTAAAATCTTTAACGGAATTTTCTATTTTGACGTCCACGATTTATTGAATGTAAATGCGTAACTAACGTTGTTGATGTTGTGACTGTATTGTTCAAATGCGAGCGGGCTCCAGTGGCGGGCTCGTAGGCTCGTCACACTGTCGTTGTCATCGTTTATGCATTCATCCACGGCATCTCTTGCGAAGATTTCTTTTCGATGTGCACCTGCGAGCGTACTTCGTCAAGTAAAAAGAATAGTGAATTCACGACTTTAATGTTAAAATCTTTAACGCAATTTTCTATTTTGACGTCCACGATTTATTGAAGGTAAATGCGTAACAAACGCTGTTGATGTTGCGACTGTATTGTTCAAATGCGAGCGGGCTCCAGTGGCGGGTTCGTCACGCTGTCGTTGTCTTCGTTTATGCGTTCATGCACAGCATCTCTTGCGAAGATTTCTGTTCGATGTGCACCTGCGAGCGTACATCGTCAAGTAAAAAGAATAGTGAATTTACGACTTTAATGTTAAAATCGTCGGAATTTTCTATTTTGACGTCCAGGATTTATTGAATGTAAATGCGTAACTAACGCTGTTGATGTTGTGGCTGTATTGTTCAAATGCGAGCGGGCTCCAGTGGCGGGCTCGTCACGCTGTCGTTGTCTTCGTTTATGCATTCATCCACGGCATCTCTTGCGAAGATTTCTGTTCGATGTGCACCTGCGAACGTACATCGTCAAGTAAAAAGAATAGTGAATTTACGACTTTAATGTTAAAATCGTTAACGGAATTTTCTATTTTGACGTCCAGGATTTATTGAATGTAAATGCGTAACTAACGCTGTTGATGTTGTGACTGTATTGTTCAAATGCGAGCGGGCTCCAGTGGCGGGCTCGTCACGCTGTCGTTGTCTTCGTTTATGCATTCATCCACGGCATCTCTTGCGAAGATTTCTGTTCGATGTGCACCTGCGAACGTACATCGTCAAGTAAAAAGAATAGTGAATTCACGACTTTAATGTTAAAATCTTTAACGGAATTTTCTATTTTGACGTCCACGATTTATTGAATGTAAATGCGTAACTAACGCTGTTGATGTTGTGACTGTATTATTCAAATGCGAGCGGGCTCCAGTGGCCGGCTCGTAGGCTCGTCACACTGTCGTTGTCATCGTTTATGCATTCATCCACGGCATCTCTTGCGAAGATTTCTGTTCGATGTGCACCTGCGAACGTACTTCGTCAAGTAAAAAGAATAGTGAATTCACGACTTTAATGTTAAAATCTTTAACGCAATTTTCTATTTTGACGTCCACGATTTATTGAAGGTAAATGCGTAACAAACGCTGTTGATGTTGCGACTGTATTGTTGAAATGCGAGCGGGCTCCAGTGGCGGGTTCGTAGGCTCGTCACACTGTCGTTGTCATCGTTTATGCGTTCATGCACGGCATCTCTTGCGAAGATTTCTGTTCGATGTGCACCTGCGAACGTACATCGTCAAGTAAAAAGAATAGTGAATTTACGACTTTAATGTTAAAATCGTCGGAATTTTCTATTTTGACGTCCAGGATTTATTGAATGTAAATGCGTAACTAACGCTGTTGATGTTGTGGCTGTATTGTTCAAATGCGAGCGGGCTCCAGTGGCGGGCTCGTCACGCTGTCGTTGTCTTCGTTTATGCATTCATCCACGGCATCTCTTGCGAAGATTTCTGTTCGATGTGCATCTGCGAGCATACTTCGTCAAGTAAAAAGAATAGTGAATTCACGACTTTAATGTTAAAATCGTCGGAATTTTCTATTTTGACGTCCAGGATTTATTGAATGTAAATGCGTAACTAACGCTGTTGATGTTGTGACTGTATTGTTCAAATGCGAGCGGGCTCTAGTGGCGGGCTCGTAGGCTCGTCACACTGTCGTTGTCATCGCTTATGCATTCATCCACGGCATCTCTTGCGAAGATTTCTGTTCGGTGTGCACCCGCGAGCGTACTTCGTCAAGTAAAAAGAATAGTGAATTCACGACTTTAATGTTAATATCTTTAACGGAACTTTCTATTTTGACGTCCACGATTTATTGAATGTAAATGCGTAACTAACGCTGTTGATGTTGTGACTGTATTGTTCAAATGCGAGCGGGCTCCAGTGGCGGGCTCGTAGGCTCGTCACACTGTCGTTGTCATCGTTTATGCATTCATGCACAGCATCTCTTGCGAAGATTTCTGTTCGATGTGCACCTGCGAGCGTACATCGTCAAGTAAAAAGAATAGTGAATTTACGACTTTAATGTTAAAATCGTCGGAATTTTCTATTTTGACGTCCAGGATTTATTGAATGTAAATGCGTAACTAACGCTGTTGATGTTGTGGCTGTATTGTTCAAATGCGAGCGGGCTCCAGTGGCGGGCTCGTCACGCTGTCGTTGTCTTCGTTTATGCATTCATCCACGGCATCTCTTGCGAAGATTTCTGTTCGATGTGCACCTGCGAACGTACATCGTCAAGTAAAAAGAATAGTGAATTCACGACTTTAATGTTAAAATCTTTAACGGAATTTTCTATTTTGACGTCCACGATTTATTGAATGTAAATGCGTAACTAACGCTGTTGATGTTGTGACTGTATTATTCAAATGCGAGCGGGCTCCAGTGGCCGGCTCGTAGGCTCGTCACACTGTCGTTGTCATCGTTTATGCATTCATCCACGGCATCTCTTGCGAAGATTTCTGTTCGATGTGCACCTGCGAACGTACTTCGTCAAGTAAAAAGAATAGTGAATTCACGACTTTAATGTTAAAATCTTTAACGCAATTTTCTATTTTGACGTCCACGATTTATTGAAGGTAAATGCGTAACAAACGCTGTTGATGTTGCGACTGTATTGTTGAAATGCGAGCGGGCTCCAGTGGCGGGTTCGTAGGCTCGTCACACTGTCGTTGTCATCGTTTATGCGTTCATGCACGGCATCTCTTGCGAAGATTTCTGTTCGATGTGCACCTGCGAACGTACATCGTCAAGTAAAAAGAATAGTGAATTTACGACTTTAATGTTAAAATCGTCGGAATTTTCTATTTTGACGTCCAGGATTTATTGAATGTAAATGCGTAACTAACGCTGTTGATGTTGTGGCTGTATTGTTCAAATGCGAGCGGGCTCCAGTGGCGGGCTCGTCACGCTGTCGTTGTCTTCGTTTATGCATTCATCCACGGCATCTCTTGCGAAGATTTCTGTTCGATGTGCACCTGCGAACATACTTCGTCAAGTAAAAAGAATAGTGAATTCACGACTTTAATGTTAAAATCTTTAACGCAATTTTCCATTTTGACGTCCACGATTTATTGAATGTAAATGCGTAACTAACGCTGTTGATGTTGTGACTGTATTGTTCAAATGCGAGCGGGCTCCAGTGGCGGGCTCGTCACGCTGTCGTTGTCTTCGTTTATGCATTCATCCACGGCATCTCTTGCGAAGATTTCTGTTCGATGTGCACCTGCGAACGTACTTCGTCAAGTAAAAAGAATAGTGAATTCACGACTTTAATGTTAAAATCTTTAACGCAATTTTCCATTTTGACGTCCACGATTTATTGAATGTAAATGCGTAACTAACGCTGTTGATGTTGTGACTGTATTGTTCAAATGCGAGCGGGCTCCAGTGGCGGGCTCGTGGGCTCGTCACGCTCTCGTTGTCTTCGTTTATGCATTCATTCACGGCATCTCTTGCGAAGATTTCTGTTCGATGTGCACCTGCGAACGTACTTCGTCAAGTAAAAAGAATAGTGAATTCACGACTTTAATGTTAAAATCTTTAACGCAATTTTCCATTTTGACGTCCACGATTTATTGAATGTAAATGCGTAACTAACGCTGTTGATGTTGGAAGGAGTTGCCTCAGGACAGAAGCCGCCGATATTTCGAACAGAGACTGTTCTTCTTCTGGGCACCGTCCTCATCATTGGCATGGTATTTAAAGGGTTAGGTGTGACGTGTTTAAAGGTTCATGCGAATTGTGGGTCAACAGCCCGGAGGGAAGAAAGGTTCCGTACGGGGTTTTACGGCCGGAGTGAATGGCTGCTTTGTTAGAGTGTGGAGGGGATTATGTGAACGTAGTGATCTAGGCTACAGACCGGTTACAGAAAAATGGAAGGTTCACGAACACGTGGACGAAACGGGACAACAGGCAAGAATTGGCAAGCATAGCGAAAGATAAGGAGGTTAGTGATTACGTGGGGAAAATTCCAGAACCAGCAACGGGTTTTTTTTTTCTTTTGGTTTTTGTAATGCAAAGTTGTGGCATGCAATAAAGAAAGTAGAAAGCAGTGGCCATGCAGAACATAACAGATGATAATGGAGGTAGAAGGGAAAAGCATATTTTATTTGTGAACTGTTTCTAGGGTGCCTTGTGATTTGTTGATACCGGACGGGTGAAGAGCGTTGAACTTGTATATGAGATAAGACTCCCTATCACGTCTGTCACGTGTGGATCTAAACCCGGTTTCTAGAATATATAGTTTAATGTTGTCAAAATTGTGACCAGGAACGTTAAAGTGTTCGGCGACTGCTTTGGGGAGTTTGTTGGACGTGTCGGTTCTGTGTCCGGTAAGGCGGTTGTTCATTTGTTGGCCGGTTTCACCAATGTATTGCATAGAGCAGTCGCCGCATTCAATGCAGTATATGACATTGGAGCTTGTGCATGTGAATGCGTGGTTAACGGGGTGGGTGTAATTGCTCGCAGTGCTTTTGATGGAGTTAACGTGTTGAACGTGCTTGCATGTTTTGCAGCGCGGGAGGTTGCAGGGTCGTGTTCCCGTGTACGGGGTGCTTGTTTTGCTGATTTTGGCATTGACCAAGGAGTCTGCCAGGTTTTTTGCGCGTCGGTATGTCACCTGTATGGGATTTGTGAATATATTGCTAAGTCGGTCACTGCTTTGAAGGAGGGGCTCGTGCTTCTGTAGAATGGCTTTGATGTTTGGAAGTGCGTTGGAATATCTTGTGATGAAGCTTATTTGGCACGCGTCAGGATTTTTTCGGTTTTCCAGAACCTCGTCTCGATCGAGTGTGAGTGTCTTACGATGGAATTCGGTTAGGAGGGAGTCTAGATAGTCCCTTTGGGGAAGTGTACTGCAGAGTTCGTCAAGCTTCTCAGCGTAATCTGTGTCGTTTGAACAAATTCTGCGTAGTCTTACACTCTGCCCATTAGGAATTCCAACCTTACAGTGACGCGGGTGGTGACTCTTCAAGTGAAGGTATTGTTGTTTGTCAGTTGGCTTTTTGTACAGGGTTGTGATGAGGTTGCCGTTGTCTAGTGATATTGTGGTGTCGAGGAAGTTAATTAAGTGAGTTGACTGTTGTGATGTGAACTTTATGTTGCTATGCGCGGTGTTCAGTAGATCTATAAACTTTTGAAATTCATGTTCACCGTGTTCCCATATTATCAGTATATCATCGATGTATCGAAGGTACACCGTGGGTTTCAATGAGAGGGCGCTGAGAACTTTGTTTTCTAAGAACCCCATGAAGATATTTGCGTATGTGGGTGCAACAGGTGTGCCCATACTTGTACCGTGTACTTGTAGGTAGTGTTCGCCATTGAACTCGAAGTAGTTCAGTTTAAGGACCAAGTCCATTAGAGCGAGTATGGTTTCCGTGTCTTTTCTGGTGTTTGTTGTAGAAAGTGTATTGCAGAGGGCTGTGATTGCGTCGTTGTGTGGGATGTTAGTATACAGTGATGTCACATCCAGCGTGGCTAGTATTGTGTCCCTACCAAATGTACGAGTGTTGTTTATATCTCTGATTATTCTGAGGAGGTGGAGTGTGTCTTGTACATGCGATGGCAGTGTTGTCGGAATATGGTTTAAATAGTGGTCCAGGAATTTCGAGAGTCTTTCTGTTGGTGTGTTGTTATTAGATACAATTGGCCTGCCGGGGATGTCAGCCGTATAGAGCTCGTTGGCGCGTACCTTGTGGATTTTGGGCAGTAAATAGAAACGACCTGCGCCTGTGTTTGATGGGGTGAGATATCTGTGGTCATCACGTGTGATGAGCTTTCGTTCGTGGAGGTCCTGTATGGTATGGGTTATTAGCGCCGTGTACTCCTTTGTTGGGTCATGGTCCAGTTTGAGGTAGTGTTGCGTATTGTTGAGTTGCCTATGAGCTTCAGAAATATATTTATCTGTGGGCCAGATGACGATACTCCCACCCTTATCTGCGGGCTTGATAATGATATCATCTCTGTCAGCTAGCGCTTTGATGATGTCACGCTGTGTTTTAGTGAGGTTGTGACCACGCGAGCTTTGGGAAACACCGCGAAGGATGTCGTTGCTTACTTGTTTAATGTACAGGTCTAATGCCTGTTCTCGGCCGTGATTTGGTGTCCAGGTTGATGGTAGTCGGAGGTCGTTGTTGTTTTCTTGTGTTGTATGAGCGAAGAATTCTCTAAGGCGTAGCCGTCTCGCAAAGTCTGATATGTCTTTGTGGATTTCGCATTCGTTAACAGAATTGAGTGTAGGGCAGAATGTTAACCCCCTAGAGAGGACTTGTAGTTCGTCGCTGGTTAGTGAACGTGATATATCTATTACGGTGCTTGCGTCAGCGTTTTCTCCGAGTGACTCAGCGATGTTGCGGGGAGTTGTGGTTGTGGTGCTGGAAATTATGCGTGGCTGGTGCGTGCGTCGTGTTAGTGGGTCCGGTATCCGTGTCGTTGTTGGAATTAGGTTTTCCGAGTTTTGAGTGTTCCTTGTTAGCTAACTCGCGGTTGAGTTGTTGAATGTGTAGTTCGAGAGTGTTTGCCTCCGCGTCGGTGAGACTGATATTGTTCATATGGGCCTGGATCGTAGCGAGTTGCGCGTGGCACTGTTTCTTTAATATTTCTAGAAACGTACGGGCTGTGTTGTTAAGGGCTGATGCCCACTCTAGCTCTAGTTCAGGTGTCAGTTTTCCTAATGCAGGAACTGTTTTAGGTGAGGCCTTTAGGTACTGTGTTGTGAGCCAGATGGTGGGTGTAGATCCGTAGATGATGTAGGTATCGGCTACGTTTCTCCATGAGTTTTCGCATTCGTAGAAAGTTCGTTGACTGCATGGTAGGCTGGTGATTAGATAGTCAAAGGTGTTTTCTGCGTGATGTGCGCGTGCGTCGTGTCTGTGGGGTCGGTGGCTGTGGGGTCAGTGGTTGTGGAGACTCGCTGTGTTCCTCGATGTCATCTGTCTGTGTTTCGTGCTTGTGGTTTTCCGTGTCACAGTTTGCGTGAACGTAGTGTGTGTGCGGGTTGTGTTCGGAGTGTTGTCGTTTGCCGCGTGTGTATGCGTGGGTGCAGTGGTCGTTGTGGTCCCCTTTGATGCCATCGTGTGTTCTGGCGTGTTTGCGGTGCTGGCACTTAAAGTGTAAGCTGGTTGAGGATGTTGTGTTTGAGCGTTTGTCAGTGCAGGACGGCATCTATGGATCATTAGGTGTTTGATGTTGTGTGCCATAGCTCGTACGCCTGCGTGGTTTGGGTGGATGCCGTCCCGAGCGAGATGTGCTTCAGCGTGGTATTCGAAAGCTGCGTGTGTGATAACCATAACGTTGGTGTGTACCTGACGCATGTGGATGAGGTGGTTGTTGACAGCGTGCGCCTTGCGTAATGCGTAACTAACGCTGTTGATGTTGTGACTGTATTGTTCAAATGCGAGCGGGCTCCAGTGGCGGGCTCGTCACGCTGTCGTTGTCTTCGTTTATGCATTCATCCACGGCATCTCTTGCGAAGATTTCTGTTCGATGTGCACCTGCGAACGTACTTCGTCAAGTAAAAAGAATAGTGAATTCACGACTTTAATGTTAAAATCTTTAACGCAATTTTCCATTTTGACGTCCACGATTTATTGAAGGTAAATGCGTAACAAACGCAGTTGATGTTGTGACTGTATTGTTGAAATGCGAGCGGGCTCCAGTGGCGGGCTCCTCGTCACACTGTAGTTGTCATCGTTTATGCATTCATCCACGGCATCTCTTGCGAAGATTTCTGTTCGATGTGCACCTGCGAGCGTACTTCGTCAAGTAAAAAGAATAGTGAATTCACGACTTTAATGTTAAAATCTTTAACGCAATTTTCCATTTTGACGTCCACGATTTATTGAATGTAAATGCGTAACTAACGCTGTTGATGTTGTGACTGTATTGTTCAAATGCGAGCGGGCTCCAGTGGCGGGCTCGTGGGCTCGTCACGCTGTCGTTGTCTTCGTTTATGCATTCATCCACGGCATCTCTTGCGAAGATTTCTGTTCGATGTGCACCTGCGAACGTACTTCGTCAAGTAAAAAGAATGGTAAATTCACGACTTTAATGTTAAAATCTTTAACGCAATTTTCCATTTTGACGTCCACGATTTATTGAATGTAAATGCGTAACTAACGCTGTTGATGTTGTGACTGTATTGTTCAAATGCGAGCGGGCTCCAGTGGCGGGCTCGTGGGCTCGTCACGCTGTCGTTGTCTTCGTTTATGCATTCATCCACGGCATCTCTTGCGAAGATTTCTGTTCGATGTGCACCTGCGAACGTACATCGTCAAGTAAAAAGAATAGCGAATTTACGACTTTAATGTTAAAATCTTTAACGGAATTTTCTATTTTGACGTCCAGGATTTATTGAATGTAAATGCGTAACTAACGCTGTTGATGTTGTGACTGTATTGTTCAAATGCGAGCGGGCTCCAGTGGCGGGCTCGTCACGCTGTCGTTGTCTTCGTTTATGCATTCATCCACGGCATCTCTTGCGAAGATTTCTGTTCGATGTGCACCTGCGAACGTACTTCGTCAAGTAAAAAGAATAGTGAATTAACGACTTTAATGTTAAAATCTTTAACGCAATTTTCCATTTTGACGTCCACGATTTATTGAAGGTAAATGCGTAACAAACGCTGTTGATGTTGTGACTGTATTGTTGAAATGCGAGCGGGCTCCAGTGGCGGGCTCGTAGGCTCGTCACACTGTCGTTGGTC